>NC_091452.1:19522274-19609917 GCF_964237555.1 Oryctolagus cuniculus
CTTTGGTTCTTTAAGATCTGGAGAAATCACAGTGATGAGAGGAGCCTATCAGGCAAACCATTTCCTTATTTCTGTCCTTTAGTTTTTGGCTTTCTTCTGAATGATGCTTCATTTGCTTTTTATGTAATTGAAGACTGGTGGAGGTGAACTGCTTTTAGCACGGAACACAGTGATGTAGGGTTTATCCAAAAGGTAAAACATCTTTCTTCTGATTGCTGCATTTCAGCAGCTGCTACAGAGTCAATCTTCACTTTTGTCTTGGCCCCGGGGGAAGACCCTGTTCTGCTTTTCCCATTCCATGGTTAAAAACAACAACAACAAAGCAAAAAACAACCCCTTGGCCTATTCTACAGATTGAAACTTACATGAACAAAGGAGGTAAAAGCATTCTAGGTTGGAAGTTCAGTTGTCTACGTCTGTCCTCCCTCACCACTCTCTCTCCCCCTCACCCCCTCCCCTCTCCCTCCCTCCCCACTTCCCAGCTGTTCTTGTTGCTACCAGGGTGGCAGAAGAGAATCCTTCTGTGTCCTGCCATTTGCAGCTTGATGGAGTAGACAGGAAAGAAGTGGACATCTGCATATGATAATTTGCGGGTGTGTGTGTGTGTGTGTGTGTGAGAGAGAGAGAGAGAGAGAGGAGCCTGGATGCCCAGGACTGGGAGTGAATAGGGTATGTGTGTGTGTGTGTGTGTGTGTGAGAGAGAGAGAGAGAGAGAGAGAGGAGCCTGAGTGCCCAGGACTGGGAGTGAATAGGGTGTGTGTGTGTGTGTGTGTGTGTGTGTGAGAGAGAGAGAGAGAGAGAGAGAGAGAGAGAGGAGCCTGGATGCCCAGGACTGGAAGTGAATGGGGCTCCTGGAAGGCTTTGAGGAGGTGCTTGACTGAGCACTCAGAATCCAGCAGGTCCAGGAAGCAGGAGAGCGAGCGCGGTGACGGAGAGGCCTGACTCCTGGAGTCTGGCCTTGGTGAAGTGAGCTCAGGAACACTGCTGGGGGCCCAGGGAGGGGCTGTGGCGCAGAGAGAGGTTCAGCCACTTCCAGGAGCAGTCAAGGTCGTGAAACCGCAAACGCGGTGCTACATCATTTTCTCGTCTAGATGCTTCACGAACATCAAATACCGGAGTCCAGTTCCTCACTTTGGTTTCTCTTCCAAAAATAGAAAAAGAAATACAAGAAGCAAAACCAGGCTGATTGAAAAAAGGTGAAGCGGCGTGCAGTCCCAGCGGGGGTTTCTGCGGTTCTCTCCTGGTGGTGGTTGGACAGTGGACGGCGTTCAGAGAAGGTCACAGGAGGGGCTTGAACTAGTCTGCCGCCTGACTCGGCCTCGCGGCCTTTGTTGTTTTTAATGAAACCTTCCACCCTATAAGAACAAAATACAGATTGTTTTTCAAGTGTCATGGAGACTTCACCTAGATTGACAGCATTTGGAGCCAGAATCGAGTTACAGTACACTTAAGAGCTTTGAATCAGCCGGCGCTGCGGCTCACTAGGCTAATCCTCCACCTGCGGCGCCGGCACACCAGGTTCTAGTCCCGGTCGGGGCCCCGGATTCTGTACTGGTTGCTCCTCTTCCAGTCCAGCTCTCTGCTGTGGCCCGGGAGTGCAGTGGAGGATGGCCCAAGTGCTTGGACCCTGCATCTGCATGGGAGACCAGAGGAAGCACCTGGCTCCTGGCTTTGGATCGGTGCAGCGCTGGCCATTGTGGCCACTTGGGGGGTGAACCAACAGCAAAAGGAAGATCTTTCTCTCTGTCTCTCTCTCTCACTGTCTAACTTTGCCTGTCAGAAAAAAAAAAAAGAGCTAGCCGGCGCCGTGGCTCAATAGGCTAATCCTCCACCTTGCGGCGCCGGCACACCGGGTTCTAGTCCCGGTCGGGGCACCGGATTCTGTCCCGGTTGCCCCTCTTCCAGGCCAGCTCTCTGCTATGGCCAGGGAGTGCAGTGGAGGATGGCCCAAGTGCTTGGGCCCTGCACCCCATGGGAGACCAGGAAAAGCACCTGGATCCTGGCTCCTGCCATCGGATCAGCACGGTGCGCCGGCTGCAGCGGCGGCCATTGGAGGGTGAACCAACGGCAAAGGAAGACCTTTCTCTCTCTGTCTCTCTCTCACTGTCCACTCTGCCTGTAAAAAAAAAAAAAAAAAAAAAAAGAGCTTTGAACCATCATGAATGGGTTCAGATTTAAACAGATATGTCTCAGGAAACAAAGTAAATAAATCTGAAGCTAATGCTAGACATTTGGAAATTACACACTTCTGAATGATTCACGAATCAAAGCAGTGACGTGATCCCCTTACTTATCATCATCATCATAATACCCGTATGCAAACAGAGCCCGTTCCCTCCTGCTCCCTTCATGCCTTGATGTCCCTGCAGTTTCTTGGTCAGGGCACCTGGGCTGCCTCCGCCCCTGCCCCTGCCCCTGCACAGGCTCCTCCTGGAGGCTGGCCTTGCCTACCTAACCGAGCAGGCTTTATCACCTGCTGGCTGGAATGATCACGCGTTTCCCATCTTCAAAGGTCATGTGCTTGGAACTGTGGAGGGGGAATTTAGAGGAGGACTTTATGGAGCAGCAACAGACACAGTCCAGTTGCACGGTTCGTGTGCTAATGTTACTCGCTTCCTTCTCCCAGTCCCTGGGGAAGGGACTCCCCCCTCCTCCCCATGTCTTTAGAATCTTGGGGAGTCTTTTTTTTTTTTTTTCAGTTCCCTTCTGTGACTTCTGTTTGCACTAACAATCTCTGAATTGCCTTGACTTTGTGGAGTTTTATCATCTCCGTGTGCGTACCCCTAACCACAGCCCAGAGGCAGCTCCTTCTGTTCATGGGCACTGGCTCCTATCAGCCCGCGCCTCCCCTGGGGGTCCGGCTAGGTGTGCTGGATTTCCAGAGCGGGCTGGGAGACATTTAGATCAGATAACTGATTGGAGTGTGGTGAATATTCTGACAGAGGCGTGTGAGCCAACAGGTGTCTGTTGACTTCTTACCGCGTCCCAGGCCTAGAGGAAGGAGCGGGAAGCAGGCTGGGAGCAGGGAACCTGCCCTGGCTGCGTGGTGCGATGTGGCTGGGTGTGAAAGTTCTCCTGTCTTATGGACAGCACAGTCCTGTTTGTGTGGGCGTGGTGTTAGCTGCACAGCGGCTGTGACCAGTGTGTGTGTGTGTGTGTGTGTGTGTCCTCGGGGATGCTAACACCACTCATCGTGCACTTTGAAGCAGTGGGAGGGAGTTGTGAGCAGAGAGCTGGGACATGGCCCTCTGTCACCTGGAGCAGTTTCTCCTAGGGCATAATCCTCCGAAGCCCTTCTTTGCCCTTATTCTAAGATAAGGGAGGAGGAGGTCCGGGCATAATCACCCCATAGGGTAGAAGCTCAATTCATCACCAGCCCTGAAACTTTCTATTCTCTCCCTTTAGGTTTCTTGCTATTTAAAGACTTTTGTTTGAATGAGATTAACGAAGCTGTACCTCAGGTGAAGTTTTATGAAGAGGTAAGAAGCAACTGTTTTATTGATGCTTTTATCTCAAAAGCAGAATGGGATCCTGTCTTTTGCAACATAATGGATGTAACTAGAAACCCTTATGCTTAGTAAAATAAGCCAGTCCACAAAAGACAAGTATCCTGTGTTTTCTCTGCTATGTGGGAATTAATACAGAATACAGAAAAGAAAAAAAAAAGGAATGAAACAGACATCTTCTGGTTTGATCACTGTTTTTAGCTCTTGTCTGTACTCCTGTGGAATTGCAGTCTTTCTACTTTGTGCGTGTTGAATATTATGAGTGATGGTACATTGAGCCTGTGATTATCGGGTAAATTGAAATTGTTTTTGCAAACATTAAGAAATGAAAGGAAGGTAGCAGGGGATCGAGGGAGGGAGAGAAGAAGAGAGGGAAACAGGGCTATCATCTTAGAATTGTTCTTATGAGATACCTGAAATCAGTTTCTCTGTATAAATTTCAAAATGGCATATTTAACCTGTGCTTTGGAAAACACTGACTGGCAACCATTGCACCAATACGGAGGGTCCTGGAGAGCAGCACACACAGGTGGCTCAGCGGGGAGGCCGACAGCACCTGTCCACAGGCAGGCCTGTCTGAAACTCACAGCTGTCAGGGCCTTGCAGCAGGGTGGGCACAAGGAGGAGCGACTGGCCTGCACTTCCAAGCAGGGAGGAGCCTTCAGGTGTGCAGTGCGGAGAGCGAGCCGGCTGGTCTGCTCCCGGCAGACACCTGCTGATTCCAAGGTGTGAGCTGGGGCCCAGCAGCCCAGGCCTGCTACCAGGTTTGGAAGAGAAACTCACAAATGTCCCCAGTCATTGGAGAAACAAACTGTGGAGACTTGGTAGGGCTCTGGGCCCTCAAAAGCTTAGCTGGTTTTCCCCAGAGAATATTTGGTGGAATCTGAGTTGGGAAGGGGGCTGCAGAAGTAGTAGACATTTCTGGAAGCACAGTGAACTCTCCCACCTAGGCTGCAGGAGATACAGGAGTGTACTGGGGACAGGAGTCCAAAAAACAGAGCAGGCAAGAGACGCAGACCGCACAGGGAGTGGCCCGTGGCTGCTGGAGCCGCTGAGGACCTGGGCTGGCTGTCGGTTCCCGGTGCCGTGGGCAGAGGAGGGGTCAGGCTCAGCCGCCAGCGGAAAGTCGCTTCTGGGAGACAGAAATGCGGAGAGCGGTTTCCGGAGCTAAGGTGAGACCAGGTGAGACTGGAGGAGCCCTGGACGTGCTTTCAGTCTCCCTATCAAGGCGCAGGCCAAGGTGCCACGCTCTACTGGGGATGGGAAGGACAGGGAGCAAAGTTGAACCGGAAGAGGGTCAGGTCTTAGGAGCAGGGTCCCAGCAGAGGCACACCCCGCCCAGCCCAGCCCAGCCCAGCGCAATCTTCTCCCCACCTGTCTTCGTTGCAGGTGGAAGAGAACAACATGTAAAGACTTTGTAGTCTTTTTGTATTTTTTTATAAAGTTTTATTTATTTGAAAGAGTTACACAGAGAGAGAAGGAGAGGCAGAGAGAGAGAGAAAGAGAGGGCTTCTACCTGCTGGTTCCCTCCTCAATTGGCCACAATGGTTGGAGCTGGGCCGATCCAAAGCCAAGAGCCAGGAGCTTCTTTTGGGACTCCCACGTGGATGCAGGGGCCCAAGCACTTGGGCCATCTTCTACTGCTTTCCCAGGCCATGGCAGAGAGCTGGATAGGAAGTGGAGCAGCCAGGACTCGAACTCATGCCCACATGAAATGCTGACACTGCAGGTGGTGGCTTTACCTGCTGAGCCACAGCGCCGGCCCCATCTGTAGTGCTAAACATAAGTCAGCCTGCTAAGAGGCAAGGTTGTGGGACTCACCAGGCAATAGAAGCAGACCCACAGGTGAATTGGATGTTTGCAGTTAGCAGCAGTTAGTTAGTATTTAAAGGTAACCACAAGTAATTTGTTTGAGAAGATAGAGGAGGGGCTGGTATTGGGGCAGAGCAGGTTAAGCCATGCCTGCAGCGCCAATGCTGGCATCCCGTGGTGGAGTGCTGATGAACCCTGGATGTTCTGCTCTGATCCAGCTCCCTGCTCATGTGCCTGGGCAGACGGTGGGAGGTGGCTCAAGCACCTGGGCCCTGCCACCCGTGTGGGAGGCCTGTGTGGAGCGCCGGGCTCCAAATGGTCTGGACTCGCCCTGGCTGTTGCAGCCATTTGAGGAATCAATCAGTGGATGGAAGATGGATCTGTCTCTGTCTTTCCTTGTCTCCCTTTTTGTCACTCTGCCTTTCAAGTAAATAGATATATCTTAAAAAGAAGGTAGAGGAAAAGATGGACACCACGGATAGAGGGATAGGTAATGCCTGCATATTTTGACTTCTGAAGGGTCAAGTGGACGCTGCGGAATAGAAAGTGCTTTGAGTTGAGAATTACATGGTCAGGTTCGTAGAGTGGTAGCAACATAATATTAACAAGAAGGCGGCTCAGTAGCTAAAGTCAAGCCGAGACACAGAGAGAGGAATAGAAAAAAGAAATAGACAAGAGCATTGAAGACAGGTTTAAGAGGCCTAACACGCAGAATTGGGGTTCCAGAAAGAGAAAGCATGGGGTGGAAGTGGCATTTAAAGAGAGAATACTAAGGGGTTTACAAAAGAGACGAAAAGCAGATTGCTGGCAGATTCAAAAGGCTCAGCACACCTTGAGCAGAAAGACCACGAAGGAGCCGTAGCTTTGCACTGCAGTCTCAGGCTGTGGGAACTTGTGGCAGAGAAAATCTTAAATTGTATTTATTTGGGAGGCAGGGAGAGAGAGTACTCCCATTCACCAATTCAGCCTCCAAATGACCAGGGTCCTGAAACCGGGAGCTCGGTCCAGGTCTTCCACGTTGAGTGGCAGGAACCTAACGACTTGAGCCATCAAACGCCGCCTCCCCGGGGACTCATTCGCAGGAAGCTGGGGTCAGGAGCAGAGCTGGAATGTGAGCCCAGGCGCGTTGATGTGGGACGTGCATGGGGCATCGTCACTGCTCCATGCTGACTGCTCAGCGAAATGCCAAATCGCAGAGAGAAGAACCTGAAAAGCAGCTGGGTTGGGGGTGGGGAAGACACATGGGCTTTAAATAAGGAGCAACAGTGTGACCAACCGTGATATCTTAAGAGGAATGATAGCAAAGACAGTGCTGAGAAAAAAAAGATATCAAACGAGAATTCTGTGTCCAGCGAAAATTCCCATCGAGCAGGAAGATGAAAACCAGAGATTTATTCAGACAAAAACGGAGGGAATTTGTCAGTAAAGGGAGCTAACGTAGGCAGAAGGGAAAGGACCCCAAGTGGAGATGCCGGAAGGAAGGGAGGACGTGCAGGGTGACTGTGCTGAAGTGTGAGTGAGTGTCGACCGTACCAAGCAGTAGCGCAAGGCTTCTGGGGTTTAAGATGTGTGTGGAGGCTACGTGCACGGGAGTAGCCCAGGAGGCAGGCAGCATCCCCGAAGCTGAGCTGTTCTCAGTCCGGGATTCTCGCGGGGTAGTAAAAGTGGGGATCGGCATTGGATTGTCAGCGGTCAAGGGTGCATATTTTGATATCTCACACCTTTCAAGGAATGCAACGTGCATAGCTAATAAGCTGAATAGAGAAAAGCAGAGTGCTATTTAATAAAGACAAAAGAGGAATAAAAGGGGGCACGAAATAGGTCAAGTTGAAAGTCGAGTAAGGTGGAGCTACAGATCTATTTGTATACACTGAGTGTAAATGGACTGAAAAATCCAAGTAAAAGACTGAATTTTTCCAGACTGGGTAAGGAACCAAAAGCTATTATATTCTGCTTAGAAGAGCTGTACTTTAAGCGGAAGTTGGAAGAGTGTAACACAGGTAGTAGCCAAAGTCAAGCTGGTGCAGCTGTGCTAATGTCAGACACACTACACGGGAATGCTGCTGTGGGACAGACTTCTGAAGGGCACAAGGGTCAGTCTATCAGAAGGTGTCACAGTCTTCTACCTGCATGTCACAAGAAAGATAACTTCAAAGTATATGCCTTTTAAAATATTCGAGCAGTAGACACACACACACACACACACACACACACCTGCCTCCCCTGGTTGCTCCCCAGCTTCCTGGAACAGCTGAGGCTGGGAGTTGGGAATTCAGTCCAGTTGGGTGCCAGGGACTCAGCTACTTCAGCTGTTACCTGCGTCCTCCCAGGATGCACTGGAAGCAGCTCTGGGTGCAGGGCTGGGACTCGAACCCTGGTACTTTGTCATGGGATGCAGGCATCCCAGCTGGTGTCTTTAACTCTTAGGCCAAATTCCTGTCACAACTTCAAATCAAAGGCAAAAATTGACAAACGGGAGGCAGCTCGACACTCCCGCTGGGAGGAACTGACCTACGACCTTCACGAGCTCATGAAACAGATAGGCTAAAAAACTAACAGTGTACGAGATCTTAATAAATTGATGAATATGCTTTATTATCCAACTGACGTACGTAGAATGGTGTGCCCCGCAAAGACAGAGATCACATTCTCTGAAGTCAAGATCGATCATACGCTGGTCTCTAGAGACAGCTTCTCAGACGCTTGTTTTCTGATCACAACAGAATGAAACTCAAATACACTCACAGGTAACTAAGACATCCTACACTGCCTGGAAATGAGTACACCTCTACACAGTTTGTAGGTGAAAGGAGAAATTGAAAGAAATTAGGAGCTAGTTTAAGATGATAAGAAATGATGTGTGCTGTTGTTATTAGCAGTAACACGGTGGATTTTTACCCGGAGGCACTTTGATCCATAGAAGCACAGCATCTTTAGGTACTGGGAACTGTGCACCTCTGCAAGCTGGATCGGTCTTCCTTTCATCTGTTTATTGAGAGGGGTGGGGGGAGCTGCTTTTACTTCTATGCATTTAGAGATGATACTCGTGCATGTTCAAGTAGGAAAGTCAAATCCTGATGAGCTCTTACCATCTCGTAGAAAAAAATGAAGTGAAATCTGGAAGGATTTTATTGGGCATGAAGTCACCTTAGGCTTTAAGTCTGAATCCTAGCCAGGCATTTATCTGGATAAGTATCACAGCTTGATCTGTCAAGAAACAAATCTCTCTTGTGTTTCTGAAAGCTTCAACTCTCCTGTTTCAGCGTGTAGCCAGGCACCTTGTCAAAAGCAGACACACTGTACCCATAAATATGAGTCAATTAAAAAATCGTAAAGAAAAGATTAGAAGTCAAGTTAGCACACAGAATTTCGTTTAACTCCTTCAACCAAATTTTGTTAAACACCAGCCAAATGTAGCGCCAGCCAAAGTCCTTGATCTCTTTGAGATTGTGTTCTGGTTGAGAGAAACAGACCATAAATAAATAAGAAATAGGAAACCTATCTGGAATTAAGAGCTGCTATTCAAAGACTGAAAACCGAGTCCACACTCAGGGTGATGCACTGTGACTCGGCCACTTGAGGTCGATGGCTCAAAGCCTGGCCTGGTGGTGGCATCTGAGGAGCGCCCTGAGTGGGGGGGAGGTGGGTCTTTGGGGATGAGAGGAGGCAAGGGGGAGGGCATTTAGATTTTACTCTGAAGCCCGGGAAAAGCCAGGCAGGCGTGAAGTGTGTTGCTCGCTAGGCATCGGTGAGGCTGCGGTACTCGTGTGCTGGATCTACATCTCTGAGGGCTTGATGTCCGGTTCTCCTGGGTGCCCAGAGAAGGGTCTTACAGTATTGCTGTTTATCCCATCTGTGTTTTGCAGCTCTGTTACTCAGTATGCACACGTCTGTGATTGTGTTGTCTTTCCTTGCAAAGTGTTCCCCTGTGTCTGGTGATATTCTGTGTTGGGACGCCGGCCTTGCTGGAAAGGACATGTATGTTCATACCCACGTCAGTCCTCTTCCGCTTTCTGTCTGCATGGTTAGATTCTTCCCCATCTGTCTGCTGTCCACCTGTGTGCTTACATGTCAGTTGTATTTTTTTAGACAGTTATAACCATGCCTTCTTGGTTATTTTGACAATTGCTGCTCCTTAGTGGAGTGATTATAGATATTTCTCCTTTGTGGGGTGTGCTGAAATTCTTAATTTATATCTTTCACCAAATCTGAAAACATTAGGGCCATTATTTGTATCTGTCTTCCTTTCCTTCTGGGGCTCTGATTTTATGAATGTTCTATCTTTATGAGGAATATTTAACAAGCTTGTTGAAAATGCATTATAAAATCGATGCACAAATTTCAATTTTTTTGCACCAAAATGCTTATATTTTCATACAATTTTTCATGGAATTTTTTAAAGTCTTATTTTTTAAAAAGACATTTGTTTGAAAGAGTGAGAGACAGATCTTCCTTCCATCCACTGGTTCATTCTCCAAATGGCCACCACAGCTAGGTCTGGGCCAGGCTTACACCAAGAGCTAGGAACTCCAAACGGCTCTCGCACACGGGTGACAAGGACCCAGTCGCGTGGGCCATTTTCTGCTGCTTTCCCAGGCACATTAGCAGGGCCTGGATCAGAAGTGGAGCAGCCAGAACGCAAGCTGGCACTCCGGTAGGGGATGCCAGGGTCCTGAGAGGAGGCTTAACCTGCTGTGCCACAGCACCGGCTCCTGGAGTCCTCCTTTGTACCCTGATGTTCTGTTCACCTTTTTCTCCATTATTTTTTCTTCTTCAGATTGAATAATTTCTACAGACCCGCCTTCAAGTTTGCTGACTCTTTTTGTTGTTGTGTCCAGCCTGGTGTTATGTTTCCCCACTGAGTGATGTATTTCGGCTACTCTACTCTTATTTCCAGAACTGGTGGTTTTGTAGTTATTTTTCTGCTGCTACTGCCGCTCTCTTTGTTCATTACCTGATGTTTTCTGTCACGTCTGGTTATAATAGTTTCTTTCAAATCCTCATCTGACCATTCCAACACCTGGGTCATCTCGGATTGCTTTTTGTTGCCGCTCTGCTTTCCTGCATATGGGGTCACATTGTCCTGTTTCTCTATATGTAGAGGTTTCTGTTTGTTTTTTTAAAGACACATTAATTATTTGAAAGAGTTACAGAGAGAGGGAGAAGCAGAGGGAGAGAGAGTTTCCATCTTCTAGTTCACTCTCAAGATAGTCACAACAGCCAGGGCCGGACCAGGTGGAAGCCAGGGGCCTGGAACACTGTCTAGATCTCCCATGCGTATGGCAGGGGCTCAGGCACTTGGGCCATCCTCTGCTGCTTTCCCAGGTGCATTAGCAGGGAGCCGAGTCAGAAGTGGAGCAGCCGGGACTTGAACCAATGCTGGCGTCGCAGGCAGCAGCTTAACCCGCTGCGCCACAGCACTGGCCCCGTGGACTGTATCGTGAACATTGTGATGGATACACCACAAGTACTCTATACACTGTTGGGCTCCCCCAGGAGTCTCGGCTTGCTCAGGCCCCACCCCATCTTCCCTGCAGTGGCAGGCATCAGAATCTTTTTTAGTTCTTTTTTTTTTTTTTTTTTTTTTTTTTTTTTTAAGATTTATTTTGTTTGAAAAGACAGAGTTGGGGGAGGGGGAGAGGTAGAGGCAGAGAGAGAGGTCTTCTTCACTGGTTCACTCCTAAATGGCCACAATGGCTGGAGCTGAACTGATATAAAGCCAGGAGCTGAGGTCAGCGCTGTGGCGCACTGGATTAATCCTCCCTCTGCAGTGCCAGCATCCCATATGGGCACCGGTTCTAGTCCCGACTGCTCATCTTCTGATCCAGCTCTCTGCTATGGCCTGGGAAGGCAGTGGATGATGGCCCAAGTCCTTGGGCCCCTGCACCTGCACGGGAAAACAGGAGGAAGCACCTGGCTCCTGGCTTCGGATCGGTGCAGCTCCGGCCATTGCGGCCAATTGGGGAGTGAACCAACGGACGGAAGACCTTTTTGTCTGTCTCTCCTTCTTACTGTCTGTAACTCTGCCTCTCAAGTAAATAAATAAAATATTAAAAAAAAAAGCCAGGAGCTTCTTCTGGGTCTCCCAAGTTGTTGCAGGACCCAAGCACTTGGACCGACCTCTGCTGCTTTCCCAGGAGCATTAGCAGGGCGCTGGGTTGGAAGTGGAGCAGCCGGGACTCGAATCGGCACCCGTGTGCGTGCAGGCTGAGACTTTCACCTGCTGCACCACATCTGGGTTAGCTGGGCTGCCTGGGGTCTGCCGTGCCACTGTGTCGTCGTGGGGCAGTGTGAAGATCGCAGCAGAGTTCACATGTGGAACTTGGGAGCTCCCCTTTGCCGCTCTTTGTTTTCAGAAGCGTCCCTCCCCCCTGCATCTGTTCGCCCCTTCTCCCTTATCTATGTACTGTTGGTCACTGACTTAGCACCTTTACTTGGTCGTGTTTTACATATGTCCAGTGTTTATGGGACCGTTCCGCTAGGAGCCTGGGCTTCTGTTTGGGATTTAGAGCAGGTGTGATTTTCTGATGAGTTGGATATGGGGGTGATGGTGGAAAGAGTGGGCACATGGGTGGAATCAATGATGATGATTCATTTCTTTGCTTCAGGAACTGGGAAGATGGTGGTTTTCAACTCATTTTTCTGATAAAGAAGACTGGGGGAGGAGCATGTTTGGCTGCAGTGCAGAGGGCGTGAAAACCGAGGTTTTATTTAGACATGTCACATTTGAGGTGCTTTCTAGAGACTCAGGAGAAATGTCAACCACGTGGTTAGATATTTAGAATCTGGAGTGCAGGGTAGAAGCAAGTCTTGGATCCACATTTAGTCATCAGAGTATCACTGGTATTTGAAATCGTGGAACTGAACCTACAGAGGACGTAGCTGGTGAGAAAGGGGCGCCCCAGCCCCCCTGCTGTGGGACCCTGAAGGACTCAGGGGGCAGGCAGAGGAGGAAGCCCTTCCGGGGAGCCCCCGTGGCCGACCCCTTGAAGGTGCGTGACAGAAGTCAGGGAGAAAGTTTCAGAACAGGGCAGGAGAGGAACAGCTCTGCTGGGTGCTGATGGAGAATTGATGACGTGACCCTTGGCTGGGCATCGCAGAGGCTCCCTGGGAGGGCCTCTGGCGGTGGGACAGACGGGGGCAGGGTGAGAACGCGGAGCCCACCACAGCTGCGGACCCAAAGTGCCTGCTCGGAGGGCTCGGGTGATTGAGGCTGCATGTTCAGCTGTGGTCCGTGCGTCCTCCCAGGCTGAAGGGGACCAAGTGATAATGGAGATGATAGTCTGGGCTGCAGTAGGGGAGCCCTGCACTTTTGAACAGCCAAGCTGCCAGACTCAGAGGTGGCGTTTGCTATGAATGAGCTGCAGCAGGCCCTCAGTTCAGACCTAAGGGACAGTTGGCTGAGCGGGCTTGACTTCATGGTCTTGTTGCCAGTGGAGAGTGAATTCTGAATGACAGCTCCAGGGACTTTAGAGCCTGCCTTTCCTGATAAGAGGAGCAGTTTCCTGCTGTTCGAGTTGGAGATTCCACGGCTCGAGGCTGTATGCAAAGACAGCTTTTACATTCAAAGTGTCGTCTGGCCAAGAAACTACAGTTGTTGTGTATGTTTGGAATTCGAGTTCACGGAAACTTCGTAGGAGTATTGGTTTGACCAGAGGTTGGGGTCCTCCGTGGACCCTCTGACGCGTAGGCTTGCATTCTGTGACACTGCATTCAGGGGTGATGATTCGTGGAGGTGTGCTCCTGTGTCGAGGCAGAGACGTGTGCCTTTGGCTCAGTGACGGTCTGTCTTATCCTAGCATCCGGGTGTTAGCCTTTGGACCCTGCCTAAGACAAAACACAGCCAAGGGAATCAACAGGCCCAGATCTTGTGTTTCCTGATCTGCTTTGGATTTTGGTGTCCAGCTTCGGTTTGCAACTGCAGTGTTTGCACCTGGCCCATTGCTGCATTCTGTAGACCTGTTGTCCTGAGCTGGTTCAGGATGGGTTAGCCCAGGCCCTTCAGTTAGGCCAGAATCACTGGTTCGATTCTGCAGTTGAGATGGTCTTTATCTCCCTGAAGGGGTGTCAGCCTATCCCAGTCTGCTTGCCTTCGTGTTTGCAAGAAGACCCCGTTCTAAGCCCTGGTCATAACAGAAGAGTGGGTCCAGCCATCACAGCGTAGCACAGGATAATGAAGATGGTCTGGATTAACTGCTCAGTGTTTGAACCAGCTAGCTCTTAGGTTCCACATTCCTGGCTGTCTCCTACCTGTGCCCTTATGTGCATCAGAAATTCTTGCAGGTCTTTGTGGGTTTCATTGCAAAACCATTAAACCCAGACCATAGAGTAAAAAGGTAGCTTGTATTTCTATTGAGTTCATTCTCATGTCGGTAGGAGGAGTGAGCCCCGGCTTTGACGATAGGAAAAGCAGCCTTCGGGTGTTGAGGAAGTCACTGTGCAGGCCGAGTGTCCATTAGAAATGTTTAGGACCAGCAGTGTGAGTCAAGTTTTGGAGGGGTGTGTGTGTGTGGATGGTGGGTATGTGTGTGTGTGTGTGGGTGTGTGTGTATGTGAGGGGTGGTGTGTGTGTGTGGGTATGTGTGTGTGTGTGGTATGTGTGTGTGTGGGGTGTGTGTGGATGGAGGGTATGTGTGTGTGTGTGGGTGTGTATGTGAGGGGTGGTGTGTGTGTGTGGGTATGTGTGTGTGTGTGGTATGTGTGTGTGGGGTGTGTGTGTGTGGGGGTGTGTGTGGTGTGTGTGTGTGTGGGGGGGTGTGTATGTGAGGGGTGGTGTGTGTGTGTGGGTATGTGTGTGTGTGGTATGTGTGTGTGGGGGGTGTGTGTGGGGGTGTGTGTGTGGTGTGTGTGTGTGGGGGGGTGTGTATGTGAGGGGTGGTGTGTGTGTGGGGGTATGTGTGTGGGTGTGTGTGTGTAGGGGTGTGTGTGTGTGGGGGGGTGTGTGTGTGTGGATGGTGGGTATGTGTGTGTGGGGGTGTGTATGTGAGGGGTGGTGTGCGTGTGTGGGTATATGTGTGTGTGGGGTGTGTGTGTGTGTGTGTGTGTGTGTGGCGTGTGGATGTGTGGGTGTGTGTATGTGTTTAGGTTTCGTTTGTTTTTTTCGAAATGGGAATATTTGCTCAGACTTTCCTGGTTGAACACCCGTGATCCAGGAGCCCTGAAATCCGAAACGTTCCGCAATCTGTAACTGTGTGGGCGGGGTGCTCCCCTGTAGCAAGTAGCTGAGCGTTCACACGTTTTCCCCAAAAAACGCCAACCTCACCATCAGTCGTTACGCGGAGGATCTTTGCTGTCTTCCTCCTCTGAGCTCCGTGTTTCATTGATGTTTTCATCCTCTCCCTATCTTTGGATGAAAAGCATTGCTATAAATAAATGGGAACAGTTCTCTAATCCAGAACCCTCTGTTATCAGGTTAGAGCGCATGGGACCATGTGTACATACGACAGATATTTCTAAGGCACATTTTATTATTTACTCTAGCTTAACACTGGTCTCCTAACTATAGCAAAATGCACTACTTGAAGTAACCTTTCTATTTTTTTTTTGATTTTTTTTAACTTTTATTTAATGAATATGAATGTCCAAAGTACAGCTTATGGATTACAATGGCTTCCCCCCCATATCGTCTCTCCCTCCCGCATCCCTCCCCTTTCCCACTCCCTCTCCCCTTCCATTCACATGAGGATTCATTTTCGATTCTCTTTATATACAGAAGATCAGTTTAGCATACATTTAACCTTTCTATTTTTTTTAAAAAATTTATTTATGTATTTATTTGAAAGAGTTACACAGAGAAGGAGAGGCAGAGAGAGAGAGAGAGGTCTTCCATTTGCTGATTTATTCCCCAATTGGCCCCAACAGCTGGAGCTGGGCCAATCCGAAGCCAGGAGCCAGGAGCTTCTTCCGGGTCTCCCACACAGGTGCAGGGGCCCAAGGACTTGGGCCATCTTCTACTGCTTTCCCAGGCCATAGCAGAGAGTGGATCAAAAGTGGAGCAGCCGGGACTAGAAACTGGCGCCCATATGGGACGCCCGCACTACAGGCAGTGGCTTTACCCACTACGCCACAGCGCCGGCCCCAACCTTTCTGTTAATACTTCTGTAGTGCAGGTGGGGTTCTAGCCTGAGAAGCCCATGTCTTTACCTGTAGGTCAATGCTTTCAGAGATACTTGCTTTGGTTGACTTTCAGAAATCTCTTTGCAGGAACCCTCATATTCTCTTTCTTTGGCTTTGGAACACAGTAGTTGGGTGAGAATAAGCCCCATAATATCTCACAGAACTGAATCACAGCCAAATTTGAATTATTTGTGCTTTGGTAAAGAAGAACTGGCAAGGGCACATGTTCCATGGCTCGGGTATTGTAGGCTAATTGTCACCATGGCAGTATTTGTTTGCTAATACTGTGTTTCTACATTTAAGCCGTGAGGTTCATCCCAGGAGAGAGGCCACTTGTGTGTTTCTAGTGGCAGTTGAGTGACTGCAACTTCATTATTGCAGCATTACAAGCTGTCATTTCCTGAGGACCGGAAGGGTCAGTAATTTGCTGTCTCGTGAGGCAGTGGTGTCTGCCTGGGCCAGACAGTGGGCTCCCAGGGGGGTGACAGTCTAACGTGGTAACTTTTAAACACCCAGATCAAAGAGTATGAAAAGCTCGACAATGAAGAAGACCGCCTGTGTAGAAGTCGCCAAATCTACGACGCCTATATCATGAAGGAGCTGCTGTCCTGTTCGCACGTGAGTGTCCTCGCATTCTGGGACGGAAGTCTGACGGTACGGGGCGGCTCTCAGTGCACCCAGAAAGGGAGGGGGCTGGGATTAGGGCCTAGAAGGAGGTTTGCAAATACAGAAATGCATTGCCAGGCTAGGGACCACCCCCTGGGGTTTGTTATTGGGTTCCTGGATATGCTGACCGAGTGTCTGTTGTGTTTTGTATGCTTAGTACAGTTCCCAAAGCTGACACTTGTTCCTGCAAAAAAAAAAAAAAAAAAAAAAAAAAAAATCCATCCAATGGAGTAGCTAACTTGGATCAGTTGAAAAAGACTAGTCACAATTCCAGTTTTTTTTTTTTTAAGGAAATTAAACTTTATTATTTTAAATTCAGGTATACTTTAACAATTAAGTTAGTCAAATATTGATAAATATAAGCCTTACATGGTTCCTTTGGGTTAATAAGGAGGTTGTAATTATTATGTTAATTTTGTTCATTATCAGTTAAATAAAGGTTGAAATAATTTTTTTCCTGTAAAGCAGATGAACAGTCTAATTTAGTCATTAGGATAAATTAGGTTTCTAGGAAATTATTCCGCCAGAAGTAAGTGGGATAATCAGTCAGGAAAATCTGTCATGTAACCTCCTGGAGACTGTCTTCCAAAGGAGTGGGCTCGCCATCCAGGCCTGCTCGGTCCAAGACTGTGGCCACTAGCCCCATGTGCTTTTTGAATTTAAATTTGAATTAATTAAAATCATATGGGATTAAATATTTATTTGCTCATTTTCTCATGTGCCCTATTTCCTTTTTTTTTTTTTTTTTTTAATTTTCATACATTTGAGAGGCAGAGGAACAGAGAGAGAGACAGAGACATAGAGAGCACTTTTCTCCTGGCAAAGGCACCAAAGCCAGGAAGTAGGGACCCAATGCGGGTCTCCCACAGGGCTGGCGAGAACCCATTTACTTGAGCCCTTGGTGCTGTCTCCCAGGGTGCGCAGTAGCAGGAAGCAAGAATCAGGAACCAGAGCCGGGGACTGAAGCCAGGCACTCGGGTGTGGGGCGCGGCACTGTCCGGCGCAGAGCAGATGGCCAGCGCGTCCGTGTCTCCAGAGAGCCCGGCGGCGCTCACTGGCCTTTCCGTGTTACCTGCGAAGCCGACCCGCATGGAGTAACTGCGGCTGACGATGGCTTTTCCTGTAGCACACACTGGCTTTTTTTGGTTCTTGGACCCATCTTGCTCGTGGGAGATGGAATTTCTGAGCCGGAACCAGTCGCTGATGCCCAGTGCCCTGCCGCCTCGCCAGCAGCGGCTGAAAGCCAGCTGTTCCGCGAGGAGGCCCCGTGAACTTGGTTTTCCCGTAGCTCAGCGATTTGGGGGGTTTGGGGTTGAAAGCTGTTCGTATTGTGCGTGATAAAAGAAGACACAACTTGAAGTTGTGGGGAAGGACGCGGGTGGGCGTTCTCTGGGCCCCAGGGTCGCAGCCAGATCCGTCACACAGAGCCTCTTGCTGCGGCCCCTTGCCTGGGTAACTCTGTCCTCCAACTCTTACGTGTACCTTCCTGAATTTATTTTCTCTATGCAGCAGTCGGTTTATGTTCTCAGAACTCCATTATCAGCTATTGGAGGGGCATATGCATTTACTCAGCTGATAATAGGGTTCTGTAGACTTTATTGCCACCCTCTTGTGTGATTAGACATGCCAGCCTTGTCCCCCTGTGTGCCATCCTCCAGGCGCCCAGGGGAACAAGCCTTTGGGTGACCCATAAATATTCAGCAGAATAGTTCTTTTTTTTAAAAGAAGACTTGATCATACAACTACCCCAGGCTACTACTTAGTACCTCTGGTGTAAAATGCTCTCCTGTTATGATTCTGCATAACATTTCGTTGTTACTGTCTGATTCTCGAAAGCCATTCTCGAAGCAAGCCGTGGAGCATGTGCAAAGTCATCTGTCCAAGAAGCAAGTGACATCCACCCTGTTCCAGGTGAGGCGGAGTTGTCTCAGGGAACAGAATGAAGCGCATTTGCCCACCAGCTGGACTTGGTGATTGCCTTTTCATGTGCAAGTATGCCCAGGAAATTGGTTTGGAAGACCATGTTCTGGGATGATGGATAGTATTGCTCGTCTCCTCCTTGGAATGGGCTCTGCTACATAGTTCCTTAGAGACTTTTCTGGAAAAGGCCACCAGCACTTTATAGTGACTTTGGGTTCTAGAAAACAGCCAAGGAGAAAGCTTCCTGGTGCCTGTGAAGGGGTGGCGCTGTGGTGCCAGGGTGTGGGCACCCCCCATGACCGCACTCCAGAGTGAACGTCGGGCCACCTTTGAGGCACTGCTGAGCACCCGAATTCTGCCGTGGCTCCTCCTGTCTCGAACGTGTGCTTCCGTGTGGATTTACTCTCTGAGAAGTCCTGGGAAGTGAGGTCCAGCACGGAGAGGCTCATGTACTCATGGTTCTCTGAGCTTAATGGTTTCTCCTACTGCCCAAAGCCTTTTCCTGCCCTTCTTCCCTTGCAAAGATTTGCTTATTTATTTGAAAGCGAAACAGAGGCAGAGACAGAGATCTTCCGTCCACTGGTTCACTCCCCAAATGGCCGCAGCAGGCAGGGCTGGACTGGTCCGGTTTGGAGCCAGGAGCTCTTCCGGCCTGGTTTGCAGGGACGGTCAAAGTTCTCAAATGGTTACACGTGTTTTATGTTGCTGTGACAGAATGCCACTGAGAAGCGCAGTGATCCTCATAAATGAAAATAATAATTGTTTGCTTGCATTCTGTAATTGTTTAGAGTGAGGTGGTTTGATTTTTGGTTTGGTGCCTTAGAATAGTATTTATTCAAAATGAGTTTTTGGTGATTGTTTGGAGAAAGTGCCTACTGGGCTCCTAGAGCCCCGGGCTGGTAACAGATGGGATGGTACTTCCTGCCAATGCAGCCGGATGTGTGTTTCATCAAACGTGGTGCCCATCTGCGTGGGTGTGAGCCTAGGCTCTGACGTTGATTGACTTGACCTGGGTTTAATACAGTTAAAATTTTCCATGTAGTGGTTCCTCCCCAGATGTCTGTGGTGTCTGAGGCTGGGCTGAGGCCAAAGCCGAGAGCCAGGATCTCAATCCTGGTCTCCCGCATGGGTAGCAGGAACCCAGCCACTTGAGCCACTAGCCGGCTGCCGCCTTCCAGGGTCTGCACTGGCAAGAAGCCAGAGTCAGGAACTGGAGCTGGCAGTCGCACTTGGGCATTCCGGTGTAGAACACAGGTATCCTAAGCCCTAGGCCAAATGCCTGCCCCTGGAGCTGGGGGACCGTGGGCGGGTCTGCGCTTCAGACAGGGCCTCCGGTTCCCGCAGCTTCCTAACCTCCGTTTTCTCACCCATGAGTGGGGATGACCGTGGGCGCTCCCTCTGAGGAGGATCTAGAAGACTCAGTGAGAAAGCCACACACAGGTTGCTTCGCCCTGGGCCTCCTGGCACAAGCTCCCCATGGGTTAGCCGGCATCTTGAATCTTACGCTTGCAGAGGGCAGTGGGAGTATCAGCTTTTTGTTGTCTCCATGATAGCTGAGTGTCAGACTTTCAGTTTTCAACCAACCTTGCCGTGGCCCATGGCCAGCTGTGGAGTCACATTTAACAGTGCCAGCCTGTGCCGCCTCGTCATCCATGGTCTTACTGTTCCCTTTTAGCCTGTCCCGTGGCATAAACAGCGTAGGAAAAACACCATTCCAGGTGACACACAAAGACATTCACATTCGCTTAAAACACTGGCCGATTTATTTTGTTCATTAAAAAATGATTGAAAATACTTTGGTGAATTTGATAGAGGATGGATGTGGTGAGGGGAGCATTGTGGTTAAAGTAGACTGAAAGGTGCATGTTTGCGTGTCCTGTTTATAGAGGTGCATTAACCAATAAAGTCTAAGTCCGTAGCAAGACAGAGATGCAAAATGAGTTTTCGACTTCAGTACCTGGGGGCAGGTGTTTGGCCTGGCAGTGGAAGATACCGGTTAGGATGCCCACATCCCATGTCGGAATGCCTCGGTTCCAGGCCTGGCTCTGCTTCCAGTTCCAGCTTCTGTGTGGACCCTGGAGGCAGCAGTGACAGCTCAAGTAATTGGTGTTCCCTGCCACCTCCGGGGGACCTGGATGGAGTTGGCAGTCCCGGGCTTCACAGGGATTGCGGGAGGGAGCCTGCAGAAGGGGGTGCATTCGTTCTCTCTGTCTCTCTGACTTTGCCCCCCCCAATCTCTCTCTCTCTACCTCTCTCTCTCTATCTCTCTCTATCTTTCTGTGTATATGTATGTATGTGTCTCTGCCTCTCAAAAAAGTTGAAAAGCAAAAATGAAGTGACTGCAGAGGTACATTTGGAAGTCGGGATCAGGGGGTCTTGGCTTGTGTCTGGCCCCGGCCCTGTTTGTGGCTCTTAACATTCTTAACCTTATTGAATTCTCATGGTAGGCTGGCGTATTACATACAGCTGCCCCCTTTACAGACGGAGGAACCGAGGGTCTCAGGAGGGAAGTCTGCTCAGGATCCCACTGCTGAACTCCGGTTCTTCCTGGCTTCACTGGTGACCATGTGGCGTATTAGTTATGATCTTAAGAATTCCAAATGAGTATTGCCTTTTACTGTATTCATGGAAAGTATGGGATGCTTGGTAAAATGTGAAAGGATTCACTAACATTTATATGCTGGTTTATTTTAAAGTCAGAGTTAGAGAGGAAGAAGCAGAGAAAGAGATTTTCCACCTGCTGGTTCACTCCCCAGATGGCCGTGACAGCCAGAGCTGGGCCACACAGGAGCCAGGAGCCAGGAGCTTCTTCTGGGTCTCCCATGATGGTGCAGGGGCCCAAAGACTCGGGCCATCTTCCACTGCTTCCCCAGGCACCTTAGCAGGGAGCTGGATCAGAAGTGGAACAGCCAGGACTTGAACCAGTGCCTATGTGGGATGCTAGAGCTATAGGCGGTGGCTTTGCCCGCTACGCAGCAAAGCCGACTCCAAGGTATTAGTTTTAATAAGCAGACATCTGTGATAGAAGAATTTTGCTGCCTTGTAGATCTTGGCGCACTGAGTTCTATGTTGTCGTTGAAGTCTTTGGGGCCTGCTGAGACATGAAGAGCGCTCGGCTGAGACGGAAGCTGCTTGCCATCGTGCAGCCCTGGGGTTTCAGAGGGAGAGAGAGAGAGAGAGAGAGAGCGAGCGAGCAAGCTCAGCTTCCCTTTCAGGCCCCTGTGGATTTAGCAGCCAGCCCAGCGTGCCCTTGGGGCCGGGGTGGTCCTGCAAGGTGACCCGTGTCCCACTCTCCCACCTGCCTGCCTTTCTGCTGCAGGAAGTGGTTGCCCCCAGCCTGGTGTGGCTACATTGGCCTGTGCAGTGGCCACTGCCATGAGGTTTGACCATTTGGTTCTGTGGTCTCCTCGTTCTTTTGGTGAACCCTCAGAGTGATCTGTGATGACACAGGGAATATTAACCTCGCTTCATTCAGTGCATGTAGGGTGTCAAGGTATTTTTCCAAAGTGATGTAATTGACTGGGCTGAACTGTGAGATAGAGGCATTCTAAATGAGTGTACTTCCAAAAAAATTCATGGAAAAGGAACGAAAAGTTCATTTTTGTGCAAGAACATTTTGATATCTGGGCCCAGTACACATTTTCCATGAACTTTTTGAAGACACCCTCTGTGTTTTTATAGTTGTTGATTTAAAGTTCATCATATGGAGAGGGAAGGTTTGTGCTCTGGAGCAGTGATGTGCAAAGCCGTGTGAAATCGAGGTAGGTTGTAGTGTTTCCTGCAGTTGTTGCTTTAATCCCAGGTGGGCCATGACCTTGCTCGGAGACCTTGGGAACCCCCCTGGCCCCAGGATAAGGAGATGAATTAACTCTGCTCTGTGATTACCATTAGCTCTGTGGTTCCAAGAGGTAGGAATTCAAACAGTAAAATAGGTAACCAAAAGGAAATGCTCCGTGCAGTTTATTAGCTTTATGTTTTTAAAGAACTCAGTAATAATGAAGATTATAAATGCTCTTGATAGTTGACAAGACGTGCTATGAATACCCATGGCTCAGGGTTCCAGAAATGACATGTGGAGCCTACTGTTCAAAAAGCAGCAAGAATCTCAGGATGGGGCTGGCGCTGTGGTGCAGAAGGTGAAGCCACCGCCTGTGACACCAGCTTCCCACATGGGCACTGGTTCAAGTCCTGGCTGCTCCACTTCCAATCCAGCTCCCCGCCAGTGCACCCGGAAAAGAAGGTGGCCCAAGTCCTTGGGCCCTTGCCACCCGTAAGGGAGACCCAGATGGAGTTCATGGTTTCTGGCTTTCACCTGGCCCAGCCCCGGCTGTTGCTGCCATTTGCAGAGTGAACCAGCAGATGGAAGATCCATTTCTCTCTCTCTTTCCCTCCCTATTACTCTGCCTTTCAAATAAATAAAATAATTTTAAAAAATTGAAAGATGGTGACTGCGGAGCCTTAAACCATGCCCTGGGAAGCATAGCCCCTAAACTAGCCCTGGTCATTACGGAGTGGCTGTGACCGCCTGGAGCCACGCTGGGCAGAAATCTGTGTCTGAAATCTGGTGTAACTGGCAGCTGTCAGTGACCACGAGGGTGACTCCTCTGGTGAACACTGGGCATGAGCCAGAGGGCGCGGCTGCCAGCGTGCCCGGCCGGGAACGGCCCAGCGGGTCTGAGTCTCCTGGTTTGCGTTTTCCACTTTGTTGCACTCCTGTTTACACAGTGTGGGATTTCTTTTCCATCCTTTCCAGCCGTACATAGAAGAAATCTGTGAAAGTCTTCGAGGCAACATTTTTCAAAAGTTTATGGAAAGGTATGAAACTTTGCTGTATCTCTATCCCTGCGTGGAGTCTCGTGTTGTGTAGCTCATTTTACCCCGTGAGTGCTGCGCTCAACACGTGTGACTTCAGGGACCTCACGGGCACCGCTCAGCATCTCTGACCATTCAGGTCTTCAGCTTCACAATGATGTAACATTTCAGTAGGGCACCTCAGTGTTAAAAGTGACTTCTCGGAGACCTTTGCTAACGCAAATGTGGCTAATTTATCTGATGGATTTGTTTGGGTTTTGAAATCCTACCTCCCAAAGCATGACAAGCCTGAACTCGGCTCTTTACGTAGCGATCAGATTCAAGGGCATAGGCCATGTTCCGTTTGTGGTTGTAGACGTCATCCTGCCCGTTGGAGGCGCTGAGAGTACGGAGCACGTGGGTCACACAGTGTTGGGACGTTTGCCAGCGATGCCTGGAAACCTCACAGCCTTTTCAGAAAGACAGCTCTCAGCCGGCCCTGCAGGTCTATGAGCGTGCGTCTGCGCTAGCGCACCTGCACCTGTCTCCAAGGGCTTGGCCGATCTCTCCCCGTGATGGCTGTCTTGTTGCCCGAGCAACTGTCCTGCAGTCTGCTCCTCTGGCTTGGCCACAGAATTAAAGCCACTTGTAAAAAGCCGCAGTGTGCTCGCGCTGGAGCTCAGTGGGTGACCTTACCCCAGCACTTCACACAGATGGCTCCAGTCTGCTGTGTAGCAGCAGAGTCGACGTGAGGGTGTGGCTGCAGGCTTGGGGCGGGGGAGGGGTAGGTGCTTCAGCCCCAGCCCAGGCAGCCTCCCTGTGACCATCCGCTGCTCAAACTTGATTTTACGTGCTCCATGGCGGGGTGGGGGTGGGGCGCAGGGCTTTCCACGGCTGTCTCTGGTCCCCAGGGTGCCACCTCTCGCTCACCCCCACCTAACACACACAGCAGGTCTGCCTCCTGCAGCTCACCACTTCCTTCCTCACAGGAAGTGCACAAAACTGTTTGCATTTCAGGCAAGCATCCACCACGGGTTTTCTAAAACAGTTATAATTTTATACATTATAATACAATACATTATTTTAAAAGTCCCTGTGTTAATTATTATACCTTTCTGGCTGGTACAGACTCCAATTAGAAAAAAAATACACTGTCACCAGGTCACGAGTGTGGAGTCTGAGTTGTGAAAAGCACAAGCCCTCTCTGGTCATGGAGCCCTGGGCATCACAGGGAGTGGCCACTGTGCAGGGGGCGGGGCTTCTGCCGCCTCCTGAGGCCTCAGCGGGGATATGGCTGCGGTCAAGGTGGGCTGAGTCTCAGAGCAGGAGCTTTGGCTCCTCTAGCAGATGCCTGGGAGCATTCAGGCCGTGAACTTCACTGCTCCACCTGCCAGCCCATCCTGCCCCTGAGGTCCTCTAAGTCAGCTCGGCCCGAGGCCCTGTAATCACCCAGGTATTTCCCATGCCAGCTGTGGATAAGGGCAGTGAACGTTAACCCCTGCCAGCAAGCTGTAGGCATGTCAGGTCACCAGCTCTCAGCTCCCAGCTCCAGAACCAGCGAGGAGAGAATAGGTGAGCGTGTGAACACGTGGATCTGAAAGACCCCAGTCCTGGGTTTCATGATTGCAGAGGATACCAGATGGCACTGTGCCTTTTGCATGCACCGGGCTGGAAGAAACTGAAATAACTCTCAGCTAAAATTTCAATTGGCCGGCCTCATCAACTTGCCGGTGGATCGGTGAAACATGTATTTTTTTAAAAATTTATTTATTTAGAAGAGCTGCAGAGAGAAGGGGTTCACTCCCCAAATGCCTGCAGCACCAGGCTGAGCCCGGTGAAGCCAGGAGCCCAGAACTGCACCCACGTCTCCCACATGTGTGGCAGGGCCCCAAGCACTTGGGCTGTCCTCCAGTGCTTTCCCCGGCCATTAGTAGGCAAACTGGATCAGGAGTGGAGCAGCCAGGACTCGAACAGGTGCCCATATGGGATTCTGGCGCTGCATGCAGAGGCTTTACCCACTACGCCACAGTACCCACTCCAGTGAAAGTCTTTACATAAGTCACTTTAGGCGCGTTGAAAAGAGTTGCTATGTGATTACGGAGAAATCTGCGATTCACTTTGATTTTGATGAGTAGCCTCAAAAAGATCCTTACTTTTTGGAAGGCGCAGTTAATGGAGCGCCCAGGGAATTGTCAGTGTTGGATGTTTTCAGGCCTTCTGTGAGGACCCTGTTGACACCTGGAAGTTGTAGCTTAGAAGAACACACTCCCTCCCTCCCTCTCTTCTCCACTCTCTCTCTGCTAAGAGGCCTGGATCCCGTGTGTCTGTAAGGAATCGTGCCCAGGGCCAGATGAGATCCAACCGTCACCAAGAGCGTTCTCTGGTTTTTAACTACTCAAGCTAGAACACACTTCTTTGAAACACTTTACATATATGTTGCTCATTAAAAAAAAAAAAGTAATCAACATGAATTCTCATGGAATAGATATGGGGTAGATATTTTCCTCCCTTCTCGGGGGAAGAAGACACCCACCAAGCAGTCGCGTGATGCCTGGAACATCCCAGCGGCGCCAGTGCGCTGTGTTGCCCCCTGGGGTTCCGCCCTAAGGGTTCTCCTCCACACGACTTGTATCTTGAGAGGCAGCGCCAAGCCTTGAGCAGATGACCTGGCACCCGTTGGTCTGTGTTCAGATCTGCCCCCCCCCCCCAGTCCCCCACTGTCTCGCTGTGTGCCTGTGGCGCCTGCACATTGGGCTGCCTTGGTCTTCCTAGCTGTCCAGTGGGGACCCTGATGGTTCCCAGAGAGTGGTGGGAGGGGCCCTCAATGAGCAGGATCTGGCACGCGGCCGGCGCTGCTTGAGTGTCTGCTGCCATGATGAGTATCTGCAAACACTGATTTTTTTTTGTCTTTTAGAGCTGTGCTCTGCAATATGGCAACCACTGGCCAAAGTTACTGAACACTTGAAATGCGACTGAATTAAAATGTGCTGTAAGAAATGCACACCCGCTTTCAAGGACCATAGAAAAACGGGTGTGCCACACGCCCTGTTAGTAATTTCATATTGATTACACACTGAAGCCATAGTTTGCGTATATTGGGTCATGTACGCTATATAATTAAAATTAAATTGCGGTGTGGCACGTGCTGTCTCTGTTTCGGACAGTGTTGGTCCAGGAAAAACATGCAGCCATGTCTGTGTCAGTGAAGGACACACATGGAAGCTTTGATTTGTATCCTGTGGATACTGGTGGATGCCTCGTGCCAGAGCATTTAAGAAAACTTGCTCCGTTTGAGAAGCAACACAACTCATGCAACCATAGTTTACCTGATGATACTGTTCTGTCGAAAGCTAGTGTGATATCTAACTTTTCGGTAATTATCTGTGTTCTTTTTTAGTGACAAGTTCACTAGATTTTGTCAGTGGAAAAACGTAGAATTAAATATCCATGTGAGTATTTTTTTTTTTTTAATAAAAACTTCCTGTGGCTTCACCTCGTGAGAAAATACTTTGTTCCAGAGTTTGCTCCCTCAGGACTGGCTGCCCAGCCTGTCACTCACGGTTCCGCATCTTAAAACCCGCCCTCCTGTGCTCCTCTATAAACAACTTGTGTCTTCATTCTGTCTTCATGTCCACGGAAGAATGTGCTTATTTATGTAAGAAAGAATATTTTAAGGAGTAACTGACCCTTCCACAAACACAGTTTAAAAAAAAAAAAAAAACCCTTCTGCTAGCTGTAACTTCTGCACGGCCTTGTCTGTGGCCACTTATGGGTTCCTTTTCTTTCCTTAATTATTGGCTATAACCATGGCATTGGAAGTCATGAGCAGAATGCTGACGTCATTTAGCAGACGAGGGCTTCTCCATCTATTTTACTATTTTTTTAAAGATTTATTTTATTTATTTGAAAGTCAAGAGTTACAGATAGAGGTAGAGACAGAGAGAGAGGTCTTCCATCTGCTGGTTCGCTCCCCAGATGGCTGCAATGGCTGGAGCTACGCTGATCCGAAGCCAGGAGCCAGGAGCTTCTTCCAGGTCTCCAATGCGGGTGCAGAGGTCCGAGGACTTGGGCCATCTTCTGCTGCTTTCCCAGGCCATAGCAGAGAGCTGGATTGGAAGAGGAGCAGCTGGGACTAGAACTGGCGCCCATATGGGATGCCAGCGCTTTAGGTCAGGACTTTAGCCCACTGCGCTACAGCGTCAGCCCCTTCTATTTTACTATTTTAAGAGGGACAAAAGCCATCTCCAAATGCAGGCCCCTTTCTCACGTGCGTTTCCATGGTGCCGTCTTCTCTTGGCATGTCCGTATTGCAAGGGCATGGTCTTCCTTTCACTTTTATTGTATTGAATTTCTAAAAAACTGGATTTTCACTTTGAAAGGTAGAGAGAGTGTGATCAATCTTGCATTGCTGGTTTACCTCCCAGATAGCCTCGACAGCTAGGGCTGGGCCACGCCGTAGCCCAGAGCCTGGAGCTCAGTCTGGAAGCATCCCCACGGCCTCCCGGGGCCTGCATTCGCAGGAAGCTGGAGCCGGGACTGAACCCAGGAGCGCCAGCATGGGATTCGGGTGCCCCAAGGAGCGTCTTATGCACAGCACCAGGCCCTCCTCTCCTCACTTTGAGGACGCCCAGTTCTGGCTGCAGCCTCTCACCTTTTACCCAGTCTGCCTTCATGTGGGCTTGCAAATGGCCAAAAAAATCAACTAGGTTTTCCATTTTTTTTTTTTTTTAAAGAGCTTTACTTGAAAGATACTGTTGGAAGAGAAGGTTTTTTTTTTTTTTTTTGTTAAGCCACCACTCATCCATCTTCTTCTCTGGCAGGATTTAGAAGCAGGAGGGAGTAACACATTTTAAAAATATTTATTTATTTGAAAGACAGAGTTAGAGAGGGAGACACGGACATCTTCCATTCGCTAGTTCACTCTCCACATGGCTGCAACAGCTGGAGCTGGGCCGGTCCCAAGTAAGAAGTCAGGAGTTCCTACTGGGTCTCCCCTGTGGATGCATGGGCCCCAGACCATTTCCCAGTTGTATTAGGGAGCTGGATCCAAAAGCGGAGCAGCCAGGACTGGAGGGAACTGGCGCCCGTTCGGGAAGCCAGCACTGCAGGCCGTGTCTTTCTCACCCTGCCACACCACAGCACTGGCCCTGGGAAGAATGCATTTTTAAAAATCTGGGTCTTCCTTCTGCCTCTGCTCCTCCGCAGACCCCATGTCCCTATCCCCGAGCGTCGAACGTGAAGCTCGCGGCCCGCGTGCAGGCAGAGGTGATGCGGATGTGGGGTCGTGAGGGTTTCCTGAGGGAGCCCTTCAAGAGTCCCACCTTAACTTGCCAAGACAGCCTGGCGTTTGGTGCTGTCTGACAGTCCCTCACCATGAATGGGGGATGCGCTGTCTGCCTGTGACCGTCAGCGCTCTTACAGCTACTTAAGAAATGGGCGTTCCTGAGATGTTGATGAGAGCGCTTATGAATGAAGCCCCTTTGTGCCCTTACTCTCACGCAGTCTTGTCTCATGCTCACATGTCCAGCACGAGTTCTCTCTCCTCACTGATGTTATCCATAAAAAAAAAAAAAAAAAAAGCAGAGCCTGTGTCTGCCGGGCCCCCTGCCCCTGGGGCCTGCGGCCAGGACCACACAGCCCTTCCTCTCCTGCCGTGGTGGCTCCAGGAGTCGCTGCTTGTCCCCAGCCCCTGGGCTGCAGAGTGGCTGAGGTTGCTTTGATTTCGGACCAGGAATCTCTCTCTCTCATGGTCCAAAGATAGATGAGATGTGTGCCTGGTCTTACAGTCTAAGATCGGTCAGAGTGGGCGAACCCTTGGCTTTCTTGGTTCCTTCTCGGTCATCCTCCCACTCTCTTCCATTCATTTAGCTCACAAGCAGGGCAGAAGGAAGTTGTAGAAGGTTTGGCTGCCTTGTGTGTGAGGATACTTGAAAAAGTTCATGGACAGTGCAAGTCCACACATAGATTTTCAGATGCACTTGGCATGAACTTTTCGAAGGCCCTACCTAGCTCGTCTTTTGGCTGAAGGAACCGGTCAGCCATGCGCAGGCTTAGATCCCTGTGTCAGAACTGCTGTTGCAATTATTGTTGGTATCGTGTGCCCAAAGCAATCTTTAGGACGCCACGATTTTCTGTGGTTTACGTTTGCCTTTTGTGTTTTGAATCCACAGTTGACCATGAATGATTTCAGCGTCCACAGGATCATCGGACGAGGAGGATTTGGAGAAGTGTATGGCTGCAGGAAAGCAGACACTGGAAAAATGTAAGCTCCCTAGCCCAGAGCTGTTCCTTGCACTGGCGAGAGGATTTTTGTGCTTGCGTCCCAAGGGGGTGGTGGGCAGATTTCTCTGCATAGAAACGGAGCGGTCTGTGGCCCCGCTCTGGCAGCTGTATTTTGTATTTCACTAAGCAGGGTAAGTGAGTCCCATAAGCTGCACCGTAACCACGTGCCAGCGCCCACCCTGGTTCAGGGCCAGGAGCCAGGGGCTCAGAGATGGACAGGGAGTGATTCCTGACGACCACGGACATGTTGCTGTTCCTGCCTCCCAGGCGGATCAAGCTGCAAAAAAATTATTCTCTGGCCAGAGAGAAGAGAGAATCCCTTCTGAGTGGAGACGCCCCTGGAATGTCAGCAGTCTGGGGGACACAACATTTCCAGCTGTGTCAGTCCCTTAGCTCCATTGCTGTGGTGTTGGAGAAGCGGAAGCTGGGCTGACAGTGGCCGATGGACAGAGAGCACCATCACTCAACTCAGTGCCGTTTAAAAAAATCTGTTTGAAAGAGAGAGAGAGATCTTGCATTGGCTGCTTCACTCCTCAAATGCCCATAGCTGCCAAGGCTGAGCCAGGCCGAACCTAGGAGCTCAGAACTCCATCTGGGTCGCTCATGTGGCTGGCAGGGACCCACTTATTTGAGCCATCACCTGCTGCCTCCCAGGGTGCACGGAAGCAGGAAGCAGGATCTGAAGTGAACTAACTGGGACCTACACCAGACTCTCTGGCATGGGATGTGGGTGTCCCTAGAGGCATCTCTTGCCCCTGCGCCCAAGGCCCACCCGGCCTCAGTCCCTGGCTCAGGGAGCAGGGTCTTGGAGCAGGTGAATGGTACCATTCTTAACCCTAGGCGAGTTTTTCCTTTTTAGCCGTTAGGAGTAGCTGAAGTGAAAGTTTTAGAGAGCAACCGAGAATGGAGGGGTGTGATGTGGCAGGCCCCCACGCTTACAGGTCTGATGGAGTGACAGGCATGTCGGAGCAACGGGCAAGGAAGAGTCGTCTGGGAAACTGGGTTTCTGAAATAATTGAGTCAGTTTACGAAGGAGTGTCTGAGGCCGCTGGATTCAGTACCTGCTGCCCCGTGCCGCCCAGCCCCGCCTGTCCGCTACCGCCCAGCCTCTGTGTGACACTTTGCCTGGCCGGGTGCTGACAGCTCTGTCGAGTGCTCCTTTTGGTTCTCAGACACATCCATTGGCAAACTTTTTTATTATTATTATTATTTGAGGGCTGAAGTTTTCCGGTGCTCCTGCTGTGGGCCCCTGTGTGGGGTGATCCTGGTACCTGAGCCCCTGGGAGTTGGAAGTCTGGCCTCGTGCTGAGACAGTGAAGCTTAGTGATCCAGATAGAGGGTCCCTGTGTCATACTTGTGAGGTCGGGGATGGAGTCCACACTGTGTGTCTTGGGTGCCGTTCGTGACCTCTCTGTGCCTCCATGTCCTAGACTGTGAAGTAGGGATGACAGAAGAATGGTGTTGTGAGAATCGCACGAGATAATACATCGGGAAGCATCTGTAACACTGCACATCCTGCGGAATATGAACTTAAACTTGCTGGGGCAGGAGGTTGGCTCTGCAGCGAGGACACTGTCTGGTGGTGGAGCACCTGGCTCGAGTCCTGCCTGTGCTCCCAGCTCCAGCTCCCTGCCGATGCAGACCCTGGGAGGCAGCAGGGGACGGCTCAGGTCCTGGGGTCCCTGCCACCCAAGGGAGACCTGGCTTGGGTTCCGGGTTTCTGGCTTTGGCCTGGTGCAGCCCTTGCTATTGTGGGTATTTAGGGAGTGGGCCAGAGGATAGAAGATCTGCCTCTCCCTCTGTCTGTCTCTCTGCCTTTCAGGTAAAGTGAAAATAAATAAAATTTAGAAAACCCAACAGCATAGAGTTCTCTACCGTTTTGGTATCTTTCTCATAAAAAGATCTTTGCCATTCTGTACTTGCACAGTGGACTATCAGCGTCATCATCACCATCATTATTGGAGGAGAGAGAGAGAGAGCAAGCAGGAGTGAGAGCGAGAGCGAGAGCGAGCAGGCACTCACGTCTGCTGGTTCATTCCCCAAACACCCTCAACACCTGGGGCTGGGCAGGGGCTGAAGCCAGGATTGAAGCACTCAACGCAGGTCTCCCACATGGGTGGCAGGAACCCAATTAGTAGAGCGGTCATGGCTGCCAGGGTCCCAGGGTCCATGTTAGCAGGGAGCGGAAGGCAGGCACTGCCATGTGGGACACGTGGTATCCTGACCGCTAGACCAGAGGCTCACCGGGCATGGTCAACTTTCTCACCTATCTCAGTTGCTACACGTTACCCGCCACTTACTCCATTTCATTAAACTCTGTTAGTTTGGCTTCACCCATCACAGTCAAGGTCGAGTGTTCTGTCCCAGAATGTTGTCGAGGGAAATTGGATCAGTTCATCTCTTTGTACCAATTTACGATTTCACTTGGTTCTCAGAAAACAGCCTTACAGATCATGGTAGGTACTCCTGGGGGTCAGGCCTCAGCTCCTGAGGGTCCTGGCTTCTGCTCTCTCCAGGGTGGAGGCTGCCAGTCACACCAGCCCTGGCTCTCAGGGCCCAGTGGTGAGCTGCGCCTGCACCCTTAGCAGTGTCCAGGTAGCTCTGTGACCGAGTTTTCTCATAAAAATAGAGCATTGGAAGAATGCTGATCCCGTTAAGCAAGTTAGCGTCTGGCCCATCGATCTGCCGGGCGAATTACAGGAAAGGTGGATGAAGATGTCAAGTCGGAACATTGATCTCTGCTTTTACAGAACTCGGACGTGATAGATTGTGATCAGCAAGGAATAAGTGGGCTCCCCATGTCGTCCTACGCGGAGGCAGTGTCCACATTGCACATGTGGACGGCCACCAGCTGGGACTTTACAGTCACACACCCAGATTGTCAGCCCCCGGACGGAAACCCTTGTCAAACGTCGCACAAATTCCTCTTCAGCCTTCTGCTGTCTGCTGAGAAGGCCTTGTGTTCTCTCTCCTCTCTGATGAGGGAACAGGCCAGACAACTCATCTGTTTTCTTACTGAGTGTGTTCCAAGTTTTCCAGAATCTCAAGTTGTCAGCTTAGGGTTGCGCTCTTCTAATTAGCTGTAACCAGCAAGAAACATGAAGATTTTATTGGCTTTTTATTATTTGAAATATCATAATAAATATAAGATTAAAAATAAATCAAGGAAATGGGACTTTAGAACATGTTCTTTGGAATGCATGCCTTCCCTGCCATTTTAATTGCCCGTTACTGTCTTAGAGTTGTGCATTGTTGTAAAAATTGGACCACCAATGACTTCGCTGTTCCCACCTGCTAAATGTGATACGTGCTGTCTCCCCAAGCCCCACCGCAGAGGTGCACAAAAGTCTCTTTCACTGACATCTGCATCCATCTACTTCATCTAACTGGGACTCGTGTCCATGTGGTGATGGGAATAATTTAAGTATTTCCTGCCTTCCTTCCCCCGATAATGCATGCAAGATGAAGGCCTGCCCTGCAGGGCAGTAGGGCACCAGACTGCTGCTTTCCAGCTCTGGCTGTGTCTGTCGAAGGCTGCCCCCGTGTGCTGTGTGTCATTTCAGCAAGGCTGGATGTATTTGCGGTATGGATGCTTCCCCCACAACGTCTGTGTTTCTAGGTACGCGATGAAGTGCTTGGACAAGAAGAGGATCAAGATGAAACAAGGGGAAACGCTGGCCCTGAACGAGAGGATCATGCTGTCTCTTGTCAGTACGGGAGTGAGTACTCCGGTCCCCGTGTGGCTTCGGGAAGTGTGCTTGTTTGCTAGGACAGTTTTTGTTTTTCCCTGGCCGGTCCTAGGTGGCTAAAAGGCCGGTCGTGTGTCCTGTTGGAGTCAGACGTGTGTCAGCACCTTCCCCGTGCTCACACTTGGCTCCCCCTTGGTGCCGGTTCGTCCCCGAACTTTCTTTGCAGAAGGCAGTAGCAGAGACGGTAGAGAAGGACCTTAGCAGGCGGCGTGACGGCCTGACCCAGAGAAGGAAGCGTACAGAGAAGTCGCTCTGAGCGGAGAGGGGAAGCAGCCTGGGCCCACGAACTCCGCGGTGTCCTCTTGGCATGGCCTAGCTCAGGGGCATTGGCTTCCTCACCACTCTTGCCACCCTCCTGTGCTGTGGACTCAGCCATTTCCGTTTCTACCTGTCTGTCAGCTTTCTGTTCAGGTGGCAAGGGACCACCTTCCCCTTTTGAATACAATGGCATTCACCCAGGGTGGAACCCTGGCTTTTTGTGTGCGTTTCCAGACAGCTCTGTCACTGAGGACAGAAATGCTTCCGGGCCCAGCACCTCGGGGCATGTGTGTGTGTGTGTGCCTGGCGTGTGCACATTCGGTTGCTGGGGTGTGGGGACCCAGAAGGAAAGGTGTGGGGTGAGTGTGGGCTGGCAGGACCCTTGGTGTGCCTTTGACATTCGACACCCAAGCCAGGAAGGTTTCTATGCAGTGAGACATGTGAGGGCCTCCTAAGTATCATAGCTAGATTTTTTTGTAAGCTCATCTTCAGCGTAAGAGTTTGACAGAATCCTATTTTATTTCTTTATTTTTAAAGATTTGTTTATTTACTTGAAAGAGTTACAGAGAGAGAGAGAGAGAGAGAGAGAGAGAGAGAGGTCTTCCATCTGCTGGTTCACTCCCCAACTGGCTGCAACTGCTGGAGCTGAGCCAATAGGAAGCCAGGAGCCAGGATCTTGTTCTGGGTCTCCCATGCTGGTGCAGGGGCCCAAGGACTTAGACCATCTTCCAGCCGTGGCAGAGAGCTGGATTGGAAGTGGAGCAGTTGGGTCTTGAACCGGCGCCCATATGGGATGCAGGCACTGCAGGTGGAGGCTTAACCTGCTCTACCGCAGTGCTGGCCAAGAATCCTATTTGAGTGGCTGATCAAAGAACCCCTTTCAACCGGTGAGCAAGGGAGGGCCTGAGACCCAGAGGAGCTCATTTCCTGCCTGCACCTCCCAGGGAGCTCCCTGGCCGGTCCCTCTTATCACTTTATGGGTCACGTATTTTGTTTTAAATCAGATGTACCCATTGCATTGTGGTGTACTGTGTTCCAATGTCAGTTATAAGTGCTTCTAGAAGGGCCCTTGGCTATTGGAGTGGAAAGATGGCATCACTTAGCAGAATTGCAACAAATGAACACTCCATAGCTTGAAATAATGACTAATGATGCACCTCTACCTTCCAAATCACGGATCATAAGCGTTTCCAGTCAGAGTCCTCCTGGGTGTGCCAGCCAGTTTGTGGCCAACTGGCTGGGAAGCGGAGCGGCCCACACCCCAGGGTGGAATCCACGCGCTGACGGTGATCTCTGCTTTTCCCTGCGCGCACCTGCCTCTCCTGTTCCAGGCCTCAGCCCACTCACTGCAGACCTGAAGGTGCCTGCTAAGATGCTGGCTCTCAGTGAGTGACCGTCAAGCTCTGTGTGAATGCTCTTTCCTTAGAAAGCCTGTGGAACATGCAGGTTTCGTGGTTGGAAGATGAAGCCTTCCGGTAGCATTTCTTATCTAGATCTTATCCAGGTGAGGGGGAGAGCATTAAACACCTGTGTCTTTCCTCCCAGGTTCAACATGCAGGGGTTAGGTGGGGCTACTACTTTGTACTAATTTGAAAGAATCAGTTTATGTTTTTCATTCAAATACCAAAACTGTATGGTTTTTTTTTAACTGTGTGATTTAACCGAAAGAGCAAACTTATTTGGAAACGTTTCTGAAAATACCACTTTGTAGAGGTTTTTCGTAGCCCTGAGTGCAAAACCCTGCTCAGGTGAAACTTTGGCTTGGCAGCTGTCAACAGGATCTCCCTCGGAGCTGATGTGATGCCCACGGGCAGTCACGCACCTGGTTTTGTTTTTACCCCAAGGGTTTTTCCCCAGTCTCAGATTGAGTGTTGTATTCCGCGTCCACCTGCCAACATCGGTTTCCTTCTGCACTCTTGGCTGGTGGAAAGGGCATTTGCTTACTTGAGAACCGGGGTCAGTCTGTGCCCACCTGGAAGGGCCATCGGCAAGTTCACGGAGCCGCCCAGGTGAGGTTCAGCAGAAGGGTCACTCGTCCCATGGCTGTGCCTGGATGGTGCCAGGCCCTCTGCTTCGTACCAAGGGTCCCTGGCACCCAACTTTGGCTCCTGCCTTTCGTAGAGCTGCCCGGCCTGGGGAAACATGATGTTTTCATAGAATCTCAGAAATATATAAATAATCGGGACGGTTGGCAGGTGCTGCGGCAGAAAGCCGTCCAGGGCTCGGAAGGCGTTTAACGGGGCAGGGAGCCATCGTCCGTGAGTGCGCCTCAGCAGTCAGGAGTCACCTGGGGAGAAGCCGGTGCGCACCCGGGTCCCAGGCACAGAAGGTTCCAGGGGAAAGGGCAGCCTGCCAAGGGTCTGAAGCGAGGGGGAAGAGTATCTAAGAGAAGCTGGAGAGAGAGACGCAGAGGCCAGACCAGACCATGAAGAGCCTGCTAGGCTAGTGGTGAGGGGAGACTTACCAGCAGCTGGGAGCAAAGCGTTCTCAGTGGGAAGAGGATGTGATTGGACGATTGCTCTGAGTGCGCCGTGGGAATCCCCGAGAGAAGGTGCCCTGTGGCCCCGTGGAATCAGCCCTGCACATGGGGTTCCTGCAGAGTGCGTGCCGCTGTGCCCACTCCTGCGAGGGACAAGGAACCGAACCACTGCTGTCTTTGGAATCGGATCACACCACTCAGGGCGGTGCTGCCGCTTCCTCACGCTGGCCAGCGTCGGGCTCTCTGTGCCCTGGATCCGTGACAACTGCAGAGACTGCTCTGCCCACCCCCCCCCCCCCCGAGAGGGGAGGCGCTGCCGTCAGTGAGCTCCGTAGGGCAACCAAATCTCACGCCTTTAACCGCACTTGAAACACGGTCCATCGGACATTTGGCTAAGGCGGTGAAAACAGATTTTGTTCAGTAACTGCTGGCAGCTGAGCCCATCCTGACTCATGCAGAGGTGCCTGGGAGTTTTAAAGGGAGACTGGGGGATGCAGGGGGAGCTTAGGGCCTGAGCAGAGCGAGGGAGGTGGAAAATTACAAAGGAGCAGGCAGAGGGGCTTGGCCAAGTGAGCCCCATCTGGTCTCCTCCCAGCCCTCCCAGGTCGGAGACAGGAGCTCTGTCCTCAGGTGCTTGGCTGAAATCAATAGTAAATTCTTTTGACAGCCTTGAGATTTCTCACACAGGCATTCATCCTAGGGATGAAGGATTTTTTTTTTTTTTTTTTTCCAGTTTATTTATTTGAAAGGCAGAGTAAGGAGGAAAGACAGAGAGCAAGAGAGATCTTCCACCTGCTGGTTCACTTCTCAAATGGCCTCAATAGGTGAGGCTGGGCCAGGCTGAAGCCAGGAGCCAGGAACTCCATCCAGGTCTCCTGCGTGGGTACAGGGGCCCAAGCATTCAGGCCATCTTCCACTGCTTTCCCAGGCTCCTTAGTAGGGAGCTGGAATGGAAGTGCAGCAGCCTGGACTTGAACTTGTGTTCCTAGGGGATGCCTTCATGGCAGGTGCTGGCCCCAGGAATGGAGTAATGAGGAACCTATATCAGTGTCTTTATGATGGGTCAAGGTCGAGGCCCCATAGAAAAGAGGGCTTGGAGGATCTTGCTAGTTAGGCAGAGTCTCAATGGCTAGAGAAACCTTGCCTATAATTTGCATAAAAAAGGAGAACTTGGTGTCAGGAGACATGGGGTTTCTCTGTGACCTCAGGCAGGTCATTTCCCTCTTCAGGGCCTAAGTTTGCTTATGTTTCAAAGACATCAGAACAGGTGGTGGTACTTTTTAAGAACACTTCCTACTCAAATACCCTCTGATTCAAAATCTAAAATGCAATCTTGTGGCTTACTCGAATCCTGCTTTAAGGGACCTTCAGCCTGTGGCTGTTTCCGCAGGGCTGTCCTTAGAAGGAGCACAGTCACATTCAGAAAGTCTCCTGTGAGGGCCCACTCGTTCCCCCACGACGCTGTGGGTACAGGCACCGGCCCAAGCTGGGAAAGCCCCTGGCTGCACGGAGTTGTGGGCCCGCCCACTTCTCTGCTCAGCAGATGAGTTGCTCCTGGGGCGAGGAATGAGAGTGTGGGAAGGGGTGTGGCAGCCGACAGCCCTCATTGAAATGAGGGCTTCGAGGTGGGGGTGGGGTGGGGTGGGGGGAGCCCCTGGACCACAGGAAGGCACTAGCGCTTTGTTTGAGAATCACAGAGGGAGGGAGAGACAGAGAGGTCTTCCATCCACTGGTTCACTCCCCAAATAGACGCAACAGACAGAACTGAGCCGATCCGAAGCCAGGAGCTTCCTCCTGGTCTCCCCTGCCAGTGCAGGTGCTTAAGCAGCTCATCAGGCCATTAGCAGTAAGCTGGGTCGGAAGAGAAGCAGCCAGGACATGGACTGGTGCCCATAGGGGATGCCGGTGCCGCAGGCAGAAGCTTAGCTCCCTGCACCACAGTGCCGGGGCCCCTGACACGGGAGCTTTTCACAGAAGGAGGATTTTTTTTTAATGACAGGCAGAGTTAGACAGTGAGAGAGAAAGGTCTTCCTTCCATTGGTTCACCCCCAAAATGGCTACTGCAGCCGGTGCTCTGCGCCGATCTGAAGCCAAAAGCCAGGTGCTTCCTCCTGGTCTCCCATGCAGGTGCAGGGGCCCAAGCACCTGGGCCATAGGAGGGTGTTTTTTAAACAGTCCTTGTCTTGACTGTTAAGGAACAGGTTTTTTTTTTTTTTTTTTTTTTTTAATACTATTTGTTGAACTCTTTACTTAGTATAGAGTTAATCATATGTGCATAAAGTTAGTTAAAAATAGATCTTAGTAACAAATAAGAATGGGAATAGGAGGAGGGGGGAAGAGGGGTGGGAGTGTGGGTGGGAGAGCAGGTATTGTGGGAAGAATCACTGTGTTCCTGAAGTCGTATTTACGGAATGCAGGGAGCTTGATTCTTTAAATAAAAGGTTTCTGGGCGGTGGGGAGGGGGGCGGAATGAGGAGGAGGATAGTGCTGATATTCTGTCATTGGAGGGCAGAGTCAGCCTTGAAGTCAGTAACACTCCGTCTCAACAGGACTCTAGAGGGAACCAGGTGGCCACGAAACAAACTTCGTAATTCATTCTGGAGCGATTTTCTCTGGAAGTTTCATGGAAACTGAGTTCAAGTCCATGACTCTTTACAAATGGGAATGTGTAAACTCGAAATTATCCCTGTGCCCTTACTACAGAGGTTTCAACCATGCAGTTTGGTTAGAGTGTTGGTGTTTGAACGTTTTCTCTTGGAGCTCCGTCCTCTGCTGTGTCTGATTTGTCACAAACACGTGCTGTGTGTGAAGAAGCTAAGTCGCTCTGGTGGGATAGACCTGGTGGAGCACGGAGGAGCTTTCGTGAGGAAGCAGGTCAGGACTAGAAGCCATCCGCGAGCCCCTTCGCGTCTCTAACTCCATGCCCGTGCCATGCTGCCCAGGTTTCTAACCCTGCAGTTTAGCTCTGCTGATTGCATGTGAACTCCACATGAGTGTCCTCTCATGTGTCCGGCTTCCTGCCCAGTGTTGCATGCAAGACGCGTGTGTGGCAGCCACTTATTCTAGTGGCTGGAGAGCAGGGATCCGCCAGCTCCATGTGGTCTGGGGCCCAAACCAAGCTCATGGCTTTATTTTGTGCAGTCCCTGGGCCGAGAATGGCTTTTATGTTTTTAAACAATGATAAAGAAAATAAATAAAGAAAAATTGCTGTGAGAGATGTATGGGGCCAACAAGCCCTAAAATATTTACTGTTCATTCTTTGTGTCATTCATTCATTCATTAATTTGAAAGGCAGAAGACAGAGATGGAGAGATCGTCCGTAGGCTGCTTCACTCCCCACAAATGCCCACAACAGTTCTGGGCAGACCAGGCTGATGGCAGGATCTGAGAACTCATGCTGGGCCTCGTACCTGGGAGGTGGGGACCCAACAGGAGCCATCACTTGCTGCTTCCCACGGTCTGCACCAGCAGGAAGCAGAGCTGGGACTTGAACCCGGGGCCTCTGATACGGGATGCAGGCATCCCCTAACTGCTATGCCGGGGGCCTCCCCCATGGTGTGCTGTCGATAGCCACTTGGGCTATTGTCTAGCTTGGGCCATTTTGAATGGTGCGGCTGTGACCGTTCCCTGCAGGTCTCCTGGGGCACATAAACACAGGTCGCTGTTGGGTGTGTACCTGGGGGCACAAACCTGGGTCACAGAGTTTGCAGGGGGTGCTTAGCCCCGGCACGTACAACACATTGGCCATGCTCCTGGCAGCCCTGTGTAAACGTCCACTCGCCCCCGTGCCTGGTGCTGACAGTCTTTTCAGCTTTGGCCTTCTAGTGGATTTCATTGTTAGCGTGTTGTGCTGTTAATTTGCATTTCCTTTTGGACACCTGAGACTGAACATTGGTCATAGCTCTGTTGGGCCCTTCGCACCCTCTTCTGGTGAAAAGCCTCTTTAAATTTATCTGTGTGTGCTGATTTTCTATGGGGTTATTTGCCTTTTTCTTCACTGAGTTATAAGAGTTCTTAAATATGTTCTGGACACGAGTCCTTTGTTGTGTGTGTGTGTGTGTGTGTGTGGATTGTCAGTATCTTCTTACTGTGCCTATCTGTTTGCATATTGGTGTCTTCTGATGAGCATTTTATTAGTCCAGTTTATCAGTATTTCCATCATTTCCGTTATTAGTGCCATCGGTGGCTTGTTTACAAATCTCTACCCTGAGATCATGAAGATCCTCTTTCGTTTGCTTCTAGAATCTTTTTTTTTTTTTTTTTTTTTTTTTTGGACAGGAGAGTGGACAGTGAGAGAGACAGAGACAGAGAGAAAGGTCTTCCCTTGCCGTTGGTTCACTCTCCAATGGCCGCTACGGCCGACGCATCGCACTGATCTGAAGCCAGGAGCCAGGTGCTTCTCCTGGTCTTCCATGGGGTGCAGGGCCCAAGCACTTGGGCCATCCTCCACTGCACTCCCTGGCCACAGCAGAGAGCTGGCCTGGAAAAGGGGCAACCAGGACAGGACCGGCGCCTCGACCGGGACTAGAACCCCGTGTGCCAGCACCGCAGGCGGAGGATTAGCCTAGTGAGCCGCGGCGCTGGCCTGCTTCTAGAATCTTTACTGTCATATCTCCCCGCCAACCGATGTAGGTCTGAGTATGAATGTAGTGTACGGTGTGAGGCAGGAGTCGAGTCTTATACTTTATTGAAACAGAAATCAGGCAAAAGTCCTTCCTTTGCCCCTGCCCTAGCGTGTTACCTTGATTGCAAATGAAGTGACCAAGTATGTATGTGTCTGTTTCAGAATTCTCTGTTGTGTTTCATTGGCCTGTTAGTTCTCGGGCTAAAACCACTGAATTACTCTTGCTTCGTAATGAGTCATGGTATCTCCAGCTTGTTTGTCTCCAGGACTGTCTGAACTTTCCTTGTCAGTTTGCCTTTCCATGAATTTTAGAATCGGCTCAACAGTGTTCATTTTAATTAAGATTACATGGGATCTATAGATTAATTAGAGGAAGATGGAAACTTTTATAATTGAGTTATGGAGTCCCTGACCACGGTTTCTTTTTCCCACTTTCAAGAGCTAATCTAATTCTCAGTGTTTCACAAACAGTAGTACAGATAGCATTCCTCCTCTGTGGTCTGTCTCTCCCAGCCGCACAGCAGAAGCCGACACGGCTGTTCAGCGAGCCAGAAGCAAACTTGACTGCCAAAAAGACTAGCCGGGCAGGAAGCCTCTTCTGCAGAGTGTAGTGTTTAGAAGAGGGTGTCATTAGAAAAGAGTCGTGATTGAACCCTGTGGAGAGTGGGTTCATTCAACAGGTTCATCTACTCCAGTTCTTAATATTGCCTTTTAAAGAGTTTTGTTTATCTGAGAGGGGGAGGGGGAGACATCCTACCCACCGATTCACTCCCCAAACGCCCAAAACAGTTGGGGCTGGGCTAGGCAGAATCTATGAGCTCAGAACTCAATTCAGGTCTCCCATGTGGGTGGTAGGGACCCAAATCCTTGTGCCATCATCACCTGCTACCTCCCAAGGTCTACATTAGCAGGAAGGTGGAATCGGGAGTGGAGCTGGATCTGAAACCCCATGTGGGCTTTAGGTATCCCAAGCTGCTAGGGCAAACTCCTACTCCAGTATTGTGTCTGCGTGTGTTTTATCCTGTACCCAGGGCTGCTTTGCCTGGACTTGTGCAGTTAACCACGCAGGTGTCTGTTCAGTGCAAGGGACGGTTGCAGCGACGAAATGAGTAGCGCGGAGCCTGCTGGTCAGTGGACTCTACTGGACAGCCACCGCTCGTCTCATGAACTTTTGTCTTTCCGCTCTAGGACTGTCCTTTCATTGTGTGTATGACCTATGCCTTCCACACTCCAGATAAACTCTGCTTCATCCTGGACCTGATGAACGGTGAGCAACACCCGGGGAGACTGAATCCATGAAGGCCTTGGCCTTGATGCTGCCTCTGGCATTGTTCCCTGGGCAGACGCAGCTGGAGTCTTCCCAATAATTAGGTCCCCCGAAGCTGGAGGAAACCTTTTACTGTTCAATTTTCAATAGGAATTCGTTTAAAAATGTTGACTGTGACTTCTCTCTGGACCTCCAGGTCCTCCCAACACCCAGCCAGCCCCCTCCCCCATTCCCCCGGAAGTTGGATTTTGTAGGAAAGATTCTCATAAAATACTGAGAGTGAAACTTGATTTTCTGGAATGCAGCTGGCCTTGGTCTTTAATTAGCTTATTTCCTGGCCTTCCACTGTAGGAATGAAATACCCCCCGAGGATATAGGCCAAAGATAGAAATGCATTTAAAGACCAGCTCTGAAGGACCGGCGCTGGGCTCATAGCGATTCCAGCCCCGGTCTCCTGCGCCCTCTAAACCTGCAGCCCCTGCTCTGGTTTCCCAGACTGGACAGTGGTCCTGAGGGTGCTGAAACCCAGTCAGCTGGAGAAGTCGCTTTCCTACACCAGAGGGCGTTACGGCTATAAAATCGCAAATATTTTAGTAACAAGAGCCAAAGGAAAAAGACATACAGTCCTACCACCCAAATGCCTGTGTGTGTTTTTGTTTTCTTTCTGTGCCCTTGAAGTTTGATTCTGTGATTTTAAACCAAACCTATGCAGAAACTATAAAAAGGGCGTCACAGGCATGGTCATGAGCCACAGAAAGCGGACACAGCGGCCATTTGTGTGAGTGTCGGAGCAGGCACAGCGGCCGTGGGGAGACAGGAGCCTGGGCCGTGTTTACGTTTCCTCCAGGGCACTGAAAGCGTCCAAGGACAGAAATCAAAGGTGGGCGGAAGGGCAGTGCACAGCACTGTTCTCCCGCACACGACCACCGAGGAGGATGATGGATGGACGGCGGTCTCTGCTCACTGACTCACGCCCACTCCCCCACCTCTGATTGCAGGGGGCGACCTGCACTACCACCTCTCCCAGCACGGGGTGTTCTCCGAGAAGGAGATGCGGTTCTACGCCACCGAGATCATCCTGGGGCTGGAACACATGCACAACCGCTTTGTTGTCTACAGGGATCTGAAGGTGAGGACAGCTGGTGCAGCCATGCCGAGGGCCCCTCCACAGCCCCTGTCACGTGCCCCAAGGCCATCGTCCCACCCCATGAAGTCCTTATCTGTGTGACGTCAAACTGTGCAACAACAGACCCCACTTTGAAAACTGCAGTCAATTAAAGGACAACAGAAGAGCGGGAGAGGCTTTGTTCTGTTGCTGCCCATTTTAGGAGAGATTGTAATTCGGTTAATGTTCACTAAGCATCCAATTTGGCCCTGGCCATGTGAGAGCTGGACATAGGCAGAGATGGGCGAGCTGGTGTGGGTGGCCTGGCATGCCCATGTCCCACACCCGAGTGCCCAGGTTCAATGCCCAGCTCCTGATTCTAGCTTCCGCAGGTGGACCCTGAATGCAGCAGGGGATGGCTCAAGGGGTTGGTTCCCAGTCACCCATGTGGGAGCCCTGGGTTGTGTTTCCAGTTCCCGGTGATGGCCTGGCCCAGTCTTTGGTGTTACAGGCATCTGGGGAGTGAAGCAGTAAGTGGGCGTGCTAGTGCACGCTCTCTCTTTCCACCTGTCTCTGTCTTTCTATCTCTCAAATAAATATGTAAATAATTCAAAAGAAAAGGCGAACAAGCCAAGAATAGATATTTTACGGGACTTAAAAGCTGGTGAGCCCAGCCCACGCGATCTGAAGGCCGGGCTAGAGCACAGCACACAGTTGTGCAGCTGTGTTGGGCAGTGAGAGAAGAATTGAGAGGCGTGACAGTCACCAAACACAAGGAGGTCCCAGGAGAATCTGTCTGCCTGTTATCTCTAGATGCTTCTTGAATGAGCCCCCAGTGGCCAGTTGAAACGCATGGGTTATATGCTTTCCTCTAAAGATCTAAGATGACTTTAAAAAAAGATTCATTCATTTATTTAAAAGGCCGAGTGACAGAGAGAGAGAGAGAGCGAGCAAGCAAGTTTCCACCTGCTGGTCATTCTGCAAATGACCGTAACAGCTGGGGCTGAGCCAGGCCAAAGCTAGGAGCCTGGCCCACATGGGTGACAGGGGCCCAAGTACTTGAACCATCATCCACTGCCTTCCCGGGGGCGTCAGAAGGGAGCTGGATTGGAAGTGGAGCCTCTGGGACTGGAAGCAGCACTCTGACAAGGGGATACTGGGGTTGCAAGCAGTGGCTTAACCTGCTGCTCCACAATGCCAGCCCCTAAGATGCTTTTTAACATTTCCTTTTAAGAATCTAAAATATTTTATTTTATTTCTGAACATTTTATTTTTTTCCAAAAATGCTTTGTGAATTTTAAAACTTTCTGCAAATTTAAAGAAGGTAAAGAAGGGGGAAAAACCGTACCTTTATTGAATTACAGAAAACCAGACGTGGGTTCGCTCACAATGTTACATTCCCCTAGGTAAGTTTTGCAGAATGATAAAATACACACTGCAGGCCCACAAAGTGCCTTTGTCATACGTTGCAATTTAAATCTGTAACCGGTAGCTAATCATCTTTATGCTGTGTTTCGGTTTGCTAAGCTATTTAGTTGGCAAATGGCATTATTTAATTTGCATTCAAATGTAATTCTGGTCACTCACGATTATTCATGTTTCAATTTTATAAGAGCACACCATTTTTATTTCAAGCAAAACAATACTTGATCTCCAGCAGAAAAATATTACTAAGACGACTGTAATACGATGTATATTATGGAGAAGAGCTTTGTTTTCCATGATCATGCAGATGAACCTAATCTTCATGGATATGTTGTATCAGTATTGTGGTCAGAATCCTCTCTGGTCCTTTGCTGGGTCCCCGTGTTGACTACGCACTGATGAACAGAAATGCCGCTTATCAGGATTAGGGTGGCACGGGGGTGTGTTTTGATGTCTTAGTATGCATTCAGTTCTGTCCAGATCCTTTCTGTTCTGGGCCTGGTGGGCTCATTCTCAGAAGCCCTTATGATCCCCGTAAGCCTCAGAGCTGGTGGGCTCACTGCTCACCGTCGGGAGACACCCTTTCCTGGCTGCATGTTGGGTCTGGGTGGGTACAGTGAGAAGGAGGTGCTGTTGACCCTGGCGGCTGTGACCGTGACCATGACCGCCCCTGGAGCTCATTTAAGTAGCGGGAGCTTCCGTGCCCATCTGGGCCCTTTCCTGCTGAAGTTAATCTGAGCAATGTTCGTCTCCGTATGGTGCCTGCTGGGGTGTGATCCTAGCAAGCCGGGCTTCATGTTGAGGAACAAGCCGTGATCCAGTAAGAGCACCTCCAGTGTCTGTCCGCTGAGACATTCCCAGAGCCTCTGAAAGTCACTTCCTCTCTCCGTGTAGCCCGCAAATATCCTCCTGGACGAGCACGGACACGTGAGGATCTCAGACCTCGGGCTCGCCTGCGATTTCTCCAGGAAGAAGCCACACGCGAGCGTGTAAGTAGCCGCGGCTCTGCTCACCGCCACTTCCCACGCACCGCTGGCCAGCGAGGACCCTGAGTATGTGAGGACGCCAGTCCAGGGGAGACCCCGGGTGTCACAGGCTGTGGGAGGGAGGCGACAGCCGTGTGCTTTCAAGTTCTAACTGCGGGGAGTGGTTGAGCCTGCTCAGGGGCCAGTGGGGTGACCCGAGTTCCTGCTGCCCGGTTGCCCTGCATGTGTTGTTAACCCATGCAGCCCTTGGTCCCTTTGTCCATGAAGTCAGCCCAGGAAAACAGAGGCAGCTACATGGCAGGGAAGGCACGGAACCACATAGAGAGCCGAGTTTCAGCTACTCCTCCCCCTTTCCCGAAGGTAGTTTTACAGAAATAATACAAGGAATTGGGAAGATTTTTTTAACAGAGAAAAATCACCCTCTCCCACTTGGAGCTCTTGACGCGAGTCTTCTCATTTGATGCACTGGGACGACGAACCCGCCCAGTCCTCCGAGCTCTGTGGAGGCAGCCACAGTGGCCACAGCTCTCGGGGACTTGGAAGTGCTTCTTTCTGGCAGTGGCTGTGCCTGGTCAGCCCGTGGTGGCCCGGCCCGAGGACTTCTCTGTGCCCAGGGTGGTTGACACGACAGCAGACACACACAGGGTGCCGCCCCCAGCCTGCCGAGGAAGCAGAGCAGAAGGCAAAGAGGTGTGTGTCTTCCCCTCGGCGTCAGGTCACCCGCGTGGGAAGTGTGGCCACGTGTGCTTTTCCATCTCGGGCTTAGCCCCAGGTGTCTGACAATGGTGTCGTCTCGCCATCCTGAAGTTAGGTTCATCTCTGCACCGGGTGCTCTGGAAGAGCTCTGGGCGCCCCATTTCATGCACCTGTGGGGGAAATCAGCTGCAGGGCAGGTACCGACCACCCTTTGTGCGGCTGCGAAGCAAAGTGGCTGGGAACTGCAACACTCCGGAGTGACCGCGTGGAGTCAGGACCGCCTCTTAAAGCTGTGATGGAGCGGCGCGCTTTCTGTAGACACACTCCTCTTGCTCTGCACAACCTGGGATGTGCTGATAAAAGCATTAGCATTTTTCTAGCACTTCATAATTATTAGGCCAGAACCTGTGGTTGTATAAGCTTCTCCCAGGGAGTTCATCAGACGGTTTTTAAGAGAGTCATTTGAATTTTTAATACCATGGCTATTTGGTATGCTAATTTCTTCAATTTAGGAGAGTCATCACTACATACGAATCCACGAGTTCATAAGAGTTAATCTTCCAAAGGAATTAACTTTCAGTCACGGGGTTATTTATTTCCTTAGAGGGCCTAGCCCATATTTTTTCTTTTTTTAACTGTAATTCACATTGGCTTCGAAGCACAGGCTGTTCTTTTGCCGGCTCTGCTCTGCGAAGTGCAGCCTTTGAGTAGCACCTGCAGGGAGGTGCCCTGGGGTGGCTGGTTCCCGGGAGGCCTCCCTTAGGGGAGATAAGTACACACCGGGACACGGGTGTTGGGTGGAGGAGGTGCTTTGTGCTAAGAACAAAGGCTACAGGACTGCATTTGAATCCCCCTCCTGAGATACGGAAGCCCCAGTTTTCCTCTTCTTCCTTTTAAAGATTTATTTATTTGAAAGGCAGAATGACAGGGAGAGAGAGAGGTCTTCATCTACTTGGTCCACTTCCCAAATGGCCGGAACAGCCAAAGCTGAGCCAGGCCAGAACCAGGAGCCTGGGACCCCGTCTTTATCTCCCATGTGGGTGCCAGGGCTTGGACCATCTTCGCCTGCCTTCCCAGGTGCATTAGCAGGGAGCGGGGTCAGAAGCAGAGCAGCCGGGACTCAACCTGGCACTTGGATGTGGGACGCAGGCATTGAAGGCAGCAGCTCGACCTGCTGCGCTGTGTCGTCAGCCCCTCAACTTCTCTCTAACAGTGATATTTATTTCCCGCGTGTGTTCACTGGCGGGGGTTAAATCAGCTCACGACCCCCAACATGTATTCACTGCACTTGCGCTGTATGCCGGGTGCTGGCGTTGCTGCTGTAACAGAGCTGGTGCCTGGCATCCTGAATATGCAGCCCAGGCGCAGGGGCCCAGGCCAGTAAGTGGCCGGTGTGGGCCACCCATCCCAGCAGCCGTGGCTGGGTTGTTTGCTGAGTAGCAGCAGTCCCAGGCTTGCTGCACTGGCTGCTTCGATCGCGTGGTCTTCACAGGGACCCCGTAAGCTAAAGCTGCCATTGTCCCCTTCTTACAGTACAGAAGTTGAGTTTCAGAGAAATTAGGGGACTGGAACAAGGCTGCATGGCTGGCCCGCCGTGGAGCTGGGGTGCTATCACCCAGTTCTGCCTGACTGCAGAGCCCTTGCTTGCTCTCTATGCTGTGCAGGTCTGTGAGGCTCTGCTGGGGCCTGCCCAGCACTTTCACCCTGAACTTGGCTTCCTCAGCTTTTTGAAGCAGTCCCTGTGCTCCTTGGAATCTGCCTGTCTGCAACTCCGAGTCCGTTGATGGAATCAAATGAGATGCTCCCTGTGGAGTAGCCAGGAAAAAAAAAAAAAAAAAAGGAAACCTCTGGGCTCTGGGGAGTGAACAGATTGTCAGTGGCTAATCCGAGTCCTGGCTCAATTTCTCTAAGAACACAAAGCCGCGTTTCAAGCCGCAGAGTCCTGAGAGGCTCACGTGTCTTCCGTGGAATGTGTCGGGGTAGCACATGTGGCTGCCGTGGAGGCAGAGTCGGAAAACCACAGCGGCAGGGCCCAGCGCTGTGCTCTAGCTGTGTCCGGCGGCAGCCTGGAGGCCCGACCTGCATCAGCGTGTTTCTTTCTCCTTGTGGAAACTCATCCAACCCAGAGCTGTGACTCGGTGCTGAGAAAGACGGGTTGGCAGGTCACCGTGCAGGGCCTTCCCGGAAAAGGCTCGGGATGCTGCTTGTAGAGCCTTCCGGTGCCCTGGGGCCCTCACGCCTTCCACCTGGAGGTTCCTGACATGGAGCTTTCCCGAGTGCGAGGCCGTCCTGACCATGGGATGGCGCTCTTTGGAAACGTCCCTCCTAGGAACACGGTACCAGGCCCACTGGTGACAGGATCGCTACTAACCCCAGTCATTTTTCTGAGCAGAATTAACAGAGCTGCAGGTGGGTTGAGCCGTGCACCGGCAGTCCCCACGGAGCCGTGCACTGGCAGTCCCCACGGCTCCTGAGAGAGGGAGGTGTTACCTTATTATCCGTGTTGTTGATGAAGAAAATCAGTGAAGGGTGACGAGGCTGCAGGGCGCACAGGCAGACAACGGCCGGCGCAGGGACCCTCGCACTTGCATCTTTGCAATCCCCTTCAGAGCTCGGCCGGCTCTTGAGAAAGGAGTGGCGCCCGCCCGGCTCTCCTAGGGGCACAGGGTGGGGGTGGGAGGCTGGAGAGGCCCCGTGGGACCAGGGCTGCAGCGTGGCAGGTGGTGCTGCTTGCATCAGACAGGCAGGTGCTCCCGGGTGATTTTCTCAGCTTCCTGAAAGGCATCTTCATGTTCTCTTAGTGCCGAGTCCCTGGTCCTCGAGCCGCTCTTAACGCTCAACGTGATTTATCTACCTGATGCACGTGGGCTTGAGCGCCCCTGGGACCTGTCACCTGTGAGGTGACACCAGCCAGGCGGTCCTCACTGTCTGCACGGGAGGTGGCAGCGTGCAGGAGTGGGTGCCCCTCCCCCTCCTCCTTTCTGCTGCTGCCCCAGCCCCATGCATCTCCGTGCCAGGGCTCCTGAACAGGCAGGAGCGCCCGTGGTATCCACGGCGGGAGAGGAGACGGCTTTCAGCTCTCAGGCCGTGGACCTCGCCTCCTTCACCCTGAACTCCGGGGGTCATCCCCTCCTGTACACTCGCGGGTGAGGGCGGAGCAGCGCGTCCCCTGCCTGCCCCTCTCCTCTCTCCACAGCTGCTGCTGTCCCTGAGTGGCATCCACACCTCCTGCGCCGGCAGTGTGTCCTCAGGCGGGCCTGCTCCGTAACCACGTGTGACCTTTCTTCTCCCCAGGGGCACCCACGGGTACATGGCTCCCGAGGTGCTGCAGAAGGGGACAGCCTACGACAGCAGCGCCGACTGGTTCTCCCTGGGCTGCATGCTCTTCAAGCTGCTGCGAGGGTGAGTGGGGCGCGGCTCGTGGACTCGAGCCCCTCCGGGAGTGTTTGGAATCTGGGACGTGGTGCTTTCCCCTCCTCCCCCCCTCCCCCTCCTCTTCCCTTGTTCCTTCTTTCATTTGTTCCCGCTCTCTCTCTATATATTTATTTGAGAGGCAGAGAGAGCGGGCTCCCATCTGTGGGTTCACTCCCCGAATGCCTGCGACAACCTAGGGAGGCTTAGGGACCCAAAGTGACAGCTGGGAAGACCACAGCGTGTGTCTCGCAAGGACTTGAGCCAGGCCCTGCTGCCTCACAGGGTATGCGTGAGCAGGAAGCTGAAATCCAGGGCACAGCGAGAACTCGAACCCCGGCACTTCAGTGTGGGATGTGAGCGTCCCAAGAAGCGTAGGAGCAGCTGGAGCTGGTGCTTGGCCGGTGACTTCCTGTCCTGTGCGCCTGAGAGGCGCTTTCCCATAAGCTTACAGAGCAGAGCTTTTCCTTGGTCTGTCTGTCCCGTACCATATAGGAATCACAGTGCTTTGAGGTCCAGACAAAGGCTTGTGTGAAATATTTCCATTGCAAGCCACACTCTGGGAGTAGGGATTGTTTCACCTGTAGGTGATGGGGCAGGCATTCTACAGCAATGAAGATACCGCCTGGGATCCCAGCCTCTCTGCTTCTGATCTGGTGCTCACCTGGGAGGCTCAGATACTTGGGTCCCTGACTCCCACAGGGATTGCGCTCTCATAAGCTCCTGATTCCAGCTTGAGCCAGCTTCAGCTCATGCAGGCATTTGAGAAGTGATCCAGCAGATGGAAGATTCCCTCCCTCCCTCCTTCCCTCCCTCTCTCTCTCTCCCCCCCCACTTCTCTGCCTCTCTCCCCCCTCTCTCTCTGCTTCTCTCTCTGCCTCTCTCTCTCTCTCCCCGCCTCTCTCTCTCTCTCTCTCCCCGCTTCTCTGCCTCTCTGCTTCTCTCTCTCTCGCTCTCAGTGGGAGTCACAGCAGATGCAGGGAGTCCAGTCTTACATGGCCCTAATTCTGTCTGCCTTTCAAATAAAATGAAAATAATTTTTTAAAAAAAACCTCACAAGATAAAATGTGGATAATTGGAACAGGTAGGATTTTTTCCCCCTAGATATTAATTGTTCATGATTTTCTTGTAAACTTAACAGCATTTTGAGAATTACAAAAGTTGAAGACCCTTAGCAAACCAATGTTAAAAGTTTGCATGTATTTGTAAAAAATGCTAGAGTTAATTTGTGTGTGTGTGTTTAAGATTTATCTGTTTATTTGAGAGGTAGAATTACAGAGAGAGGGAGAGACAGAAAAGGTCTTCGCATCTGCTGGTTACTCCCTAAATGGTTACAATAGCTATAGCTGGACCAGGGCAAAGCCAGGAGCTTCTTCTGGGTCTCCCATGTGGGTGCAGGGGCCCAAGCTCTTGAGCCATCTTCCACTGCTTTCCCAGTCCATAAGCAGAGAGCTGGTTCAGAAGAGGAGCAGCTGAGACTCAAACTGGAGCCCATATGGGATGCTGGCACTGCAGGCGGGACTTAGCCTACTACACCGCAGTGCCGGTCCCTGTTAATTTGTTTTTAATTTGTGTTTATTTTCATTTTATTTGGAAGGCAGAGAGACAGACAGATCTTCCATCTGCTGATTCACTCCCCAGAAGCCCACAGTAGCTGGGGCTGGGCCAGGCGGGGGCCAGGCTAAAGCCAGGAGTCTGGAATTCCGTCCCCGTCTCTGCCTTGGGTGCCGGGGAGGCAACTACGGAGCCGTCTTCTGATGTCTCCCGGGATGTGCGTTAGCGGGGAGCTGGGACTCACACCAGAGCCTCCCATGCGGGCTGCGTGCGTCTCCAGAGGCGACGTCACACCGTGGCACGTTCCTGTCCCTGCTTCGTGTTTTCAGACTGATCCTATACTTGACCCCGTCCTGTAAGCTACCTGTGATGAAACAGAGTGGAAAAGACTGTGGGAGGAAGCCACTCCCCAGACACACTTTCATCCTGAACACCACCGCCTACGCGAATGCTTCCATTAAGCTGAAGTTTTAGACAGTTTCCTGGAGAGCTCACGTTTTTAAAATAGCTTTTTTAAAAAATTCTTCACTTACAACAATACCCAAAGCCGTTTATATTAAAATTTCCTGGCCCAAATGTCCCTGTCACAATTGCAGCGGGGAACACACAGCTCTGTGTGGGAGCCCAGCCTTTCGCCTTCCACTGCAAGGCCCCCCCGGGCACCGCTGCATCGTCTGATTACATTAACACGTTCTGCAGAGAGGCTGATTTCCACGTCCTCCCCAGGCCAGGTCCCCAGCACCCTGGCTCTTTCCCCAGGACTCCGCTAATCCAGTTGTTCTCTGCTCACCGTATGCGCTCGGGATCTGAAATTGCATTATTGCTTCGAAAGTCAGGGCCTGTTAGTCCGTAATGGGATTACCGTGTTTGTGGAGCCTGGATGGCCTTAGTCCATGTCTTCAGAGCAGTCTGACCTCATCAGCAGGCTTACGTGAAACAAGCCAGACAAAGCCGCTTCCTGCATGGGAGTCTGCCCCCCGCCCCAGTGCTGTCCCTGTGTGCCCGGGGTCTATGCGGCCCCCATGGTCTTGGCCATGCACCTGTGCCGGAGAAGCCGGTAAAGGAACGGAACCCAGGCCTGCAGCCTAAGGGGGTGACGGAGAATGCCGTGGCCCGACAGCCAGCAGTGAAATGTTACAGGGAGATCTGCAAAGCCTTGCATTTAGGGTCTTGTTTGCTTCTTTGCTAGGACCTTTTATCTATTTGCAAAAATATTCAGCATGCAGCCGTGGAGGGTCTGGCCTGACCCTGCTTCATGTTTTTTATTTTTTTAAAAAGACCGGCGGGAGGGAGGTTCAGTGCTTAACTCTGCACGGTGGAGCAGTGTGATGTGCAGCGGATGCAGTGAGCCCGGTTGTACGTGGCCCTGATTCAGACGCAGCGCACCGAGTGGGAAGCTGTTGAATTCCTCTGCGAAGTCCTGCATGGGGCAGGATCGGGCGAGCTGTTCTGCGAGGCTCCCTTCTCGGGGAGTCGCGGCAGATGGCAGGATGTCCACGAGAGTGGCGTGGGCGGCTGGGCTGGTGCGAGAGCCAGGCACGGAGGCTTCTGCGGAGGGAGTGCCCGAGCGGCGTGGCGCTTGGGGGCCTGAGAGTGGGCTGCAGCCTTGGGAGGACATCTCCCTGACCACATCCATGCTGCGTAGCTCCAGGTGATGGGCGTCTCAGGGCATGGAGTCGCCCAGCAGGGGAGGATTCTGCCTCGGGCATCGGCGCCCTCCCTGTCTGGTGGCCGCACGTTGAGACTGAGCAGAGGGGCTCCTTCCAGCGAGTGACAGCACGAGAAGCAGCTTCCACTCTGGGCTGCGTATCTGACGCCTTCCTTTCTGTGGCTTTGCAGCACTCCTTCGTGGAAAGGATAGAGCACCAAAGCTAAAAAGCAGGAAATCGTTCTCGACTGAAGTGATTGGAATTGAACTTGATAAGCATTCACGGAACACTTGGCCTTGCAGGAGCATGTGCCTGCTGCCATGGGGGGAGGGGAGGGCTGGAGGGAACGGAGGAGGAGGGGGCGAGGGAGGGAGAGGGGTAGGGGACTGTATAGTTCTTAAGGAACCTGCAATCCAGGGGAGTATACAGATGTGTCCACACAGAGCTGGTGGTTGGCTGAGCTGCGTGTGCTGGGGGACACACACGTGGGAGAGGCGACTAACTGGGCAGAGCAGGGCTGGCATCCTGGAGGAGACAGCACAAGAAGCAGGCTTTGGAGGACGGGTAGGAGAATGGTACGGAGACATGGGGCAGGCTGCTGGTGCCCAGTGACCAGTGAGTGGTGGGCGGACTCTCTTGGGACCAGAGAGGGCGCTGGCAAGGAAGGATGGGGAAACCGGGTCCAGACTCAGGCGGACCTTGGACTGAGAGGCACTGGGCTCTGAAGGCTTTCTGGCCAATGGGTGATGCGTCTGGGTGCTTTCTGAGGGACCGAGGCACGGGGTGGGAGTCGGAACCCCCATGAGAGCCCGTGGGCGCTGGAGCTGGGGCAGCGTGCCACTGGCCTGGGAGAAGGGACGTGACCAGCAGCCTCGCGGGGCTGGGGTCCGCACGTGACAGCGAGTCTGCCTTGGTTTGCTCTCTCCCTTAGAGATGCTTGGGCAGGAGGTGAAGATGGGGCAAGTTTAGGGTCCAAGTAATCGGAGGACATTGAGATCGTTACCAAAATCCATAGTTGGAAGACGTTGGGGTTCACATGAAACCAGTGCCTGTTGAGCGCTGTCCGCTGGGTTCAGCCGGCCAAGGGGCTGTGCGCACGAGTCTGTGCTTCTGTCGCTGGAAACGGGCTGTACGTGGGACCCCGCCATGATGCCCACATGTGCCCTGTGTGTTTTTCCTTTTCTCTCTGGAGGGGACCCCCAGCGGCTGTGTTTCCTTGGGCACAAGAGGCCCCAGAAACTGGAACAAAAGGACCAGGAGGTGGGGTGGGCAGAAGTCAGCCTGTGTCCTCCTGTCCCCTGACCATCTTGTGGGGTGGCTGTCACCCAGGCCTCGTCCTCAGCTCCAGGGGGTGCTTGGCGATGCCCGGAACAGTTGTAGTTGTCATAACTTGGACTGCTGCTGACCTCTACTGGGCAGAGGCCCGACGTCCCACAGTACACAGGACAGCCCCACCCACCCGCCCAACAGTCAGCTGCCCCCAGGGTTGACCGTGCTGAGATGTAGAAACCCTGGGGTGCGACAGGTCTCTGGGGCTGAGCCGCTGGTCACCCATGGCCTGTCTTCTCTTTATTTCCTGTGCTTTCAAAGTCCTCGCAGTGACCAAGGCTTCCACCCACCCCACTTCCGCTGGAGTACTTTCCTGCACCCCTTGTTTGTCTCGGCACCCCAGGGTGCCACGAGGCGGCTGGGAGAAGGCTGCTGGGGCAGAGGTGGGGGTCGTGCGTCCCTGGCCTCACAGCACCGGGCCGAGCCATTCAGGCGCCACACTTGTGGGCGCTGGGCCCCGCTTCCGTGTCACAGGACGTGTCCCAGTGTTTCAGAGTGCGCGCGTGTGCAAATCCGTGTGCCTGCTGCTCCTCCATCTGGGCTTAAGGTGTCCGCTGAGGAGGAGAAAGGATGCGGCAGTGGCCTGGGTCTCAAGTTTGTCGCCATTGCTTGGTTGTCCCTGGAGCTGTCACGCGCAGGGAGAGCGCCTGGGGGGTGGCCCGGGGCTCCTGGAGCTCTGCCTGTGTCCTCGAGTTTGCTCCCTGTGGGGGTAAAAACAAGGTTTATAAATATTTTGGCAGCTACTGGCTCAGGTTCAAGACACACACTCCGTGTAACGTGCCATCTTCTTGGTACCCTGACGTTGATTTCTGATGGGAGATTGTCATCTGTCATTACCAATGAGTTGTTTCTGCACTCACTGCTTCCCCGTGGATGTGACGCACCCAGCGTGAGGCGTGCGTGGGCGTTGCCCCCGGCACCTCGTCTCTCTCTCCTGCCACCTCCCAGCTGGCTCGGGGAGAGGGGCACCTGCTGCTCTCCCTGTCTCTCTGGCCTCCCGGAAGCCACGCTCGACCACAGCACGCGCGGATTCTGTTCTCGCAGCACGGCCGCTGCCGACAGGCCGTCCCCGGCTCCTATTTAAAGCGGCTGCGTCAGGGAGCAGCTGTGAGCTCACGGGGCCTGCGAGCGCCGCGTGCCCGCTCATCGTGGAGATTATTACCGCCTCAGGTCTTCTCAGACATGTTCCAAAATAGAAACCAAATCTTTGGCTTTGTTCACAAGGAATAATCGGGACTGCGTTGGAAACAGATGTGCGCCGAGTCTTGCAGCTTGAAAGACCCAGCCTGCTCTCCGGCAGAGGGCAGTGCAGAGCTGCAGAGCCGCCTCCTCGGACCCGGAGCTGCTGTGCTCACAAGCGCCGTTTGCGATGGCATGGCCCAGGCACTCGCTGGCAATGTTTGGCACTGCCGACTCGAATTGCAGACCCCTGTCAGGCCTCCCTGTGGCCTCGTGAAAGGATTTTTAAGTTGAGCACAGGTGTGTGTGAGGGAACAGAGCAGGCCTTCTCTACGCGGCTGGGATACCCATTCTGTGGATAACCAGTCCACTTCAGTGACCAACCCCGTGGATAACTAGTCCACTTCAGTGACTAACCCTGTGGATAACTAGTCCACTTCAGTGACCAACCCCGTGGATAACCAGTCCACTTCAGTGACCAACCCCGTGGATAACCAGCCCACTTCAGTGACCAACCCCATGGATAACCAGCCCACTTAAGTGACCAACCCCGTGGATAACCAGTCCACTTCAGTGACTAACCCCGTGGATAACAAGTCCACTTCAGTGACCAACCTGTGGATAACCAGTCCACTTCAGTAACCAACCCCATGGATAACTAGTCCACTTCAGTGACTAACCCCATGGATAACCAGCCCACTCAAGTGACTAACCCCATGGATAACTAGTCCACTATATTAACCCCATGGACAACTAGCCCACTCCAGTAACTAACCCTGTGGATAACTAGCCCACCTCAGTAACTAACCCTGTGGATAACTAGTCCACTTCAGTAACTAACTCCATGGATAACCAATCCACTTCAGTAACTAACCCCATGGATAATTAGTCAACTTCAGTATCTAACCCCATGAATAACCAGCCCACTCAAGTGACTAACCCCATGGATAACTAGTCCACTTCAGTAACTAAGCCACGTGGATAACCAGCCCACCTCAGTAACTAAGCCACGTGGATAACCAGCCCACCTCAGTAACCAACCCCGTGGATAAGCAGCCCACTCCTGATGGTGGTTTTAGTCCCTCTCTGGGGGTGGAGCCCTCCCCACGCGTCACTCCTCGAGGACCCACCTCTTACTAGCAAGAGGGTGATGAACTCTCCACGTGTGCTGTGGAGTGGTCACTGCGACTGTGACGGGGTGAAGGAGTGGGGCCCATGGCTTTGCCCACGGGAGCTGTGTCAGCGGACTCACCAGCACACAGGAGCTCTTCCTAGTCTGATGTTGGGAACCCTCATAGGGCGGGGAAGATGTGATGCCCATGTCCCATGTGGGAGTGCTGAGCCCTAGCTCCTGATCCCAGCTTCCTGCTGGTGCGGACCCTGGGCGCCAGCAGTGCCGGCTCAGTGACTGTGTTCCTGCTGCACACAGGAGGCCTGGGTGGAGCTCCTAGTGCTGCCTGTTGCTGGCCTTTGGGGATTGAACCAGAGGATGGGAGCTTTGTGTGTTTATGTTTCCCTCTTCTCTTTCAAAAAAAAATACTTAAAAAAATTGTGGGGACTGGTGTGATACAGCAAGTTACACTGCCACCTGCAACGCTGGCATCCTGTATGAGTAGTGGTTTGCACCTGGCTGCTCTGCTTTTGATCCAGCTCCCTGCTAATACTCCTGGGAAGGCAGCAGAAGATGGCCCAAGTGCTTGTCCCCTGCACCCACATAGGAGACTTGGATGGAGTTCCTGGCTCCTGGCTTTGGCCTGGCCCAGCCCCAGTCATTGAGGCCATTTGGGGAGTGAACCAACAGATGGAAGACCTCGATCTCTCATCTCTGCCTCCCCACCCTTAACTCTGCCTTTCAAATAAATAAAATCTTTAAAACACCATAGGGTGGAAACAGATGTCAAGCAGAGATACTAAGATTTTAATACAGTTTAACAAGTTTTTATTCCTTTTCCCTAGAACTGTAAACATACCATTTCTGTGGTTTTTATATAAAAGAATGCTACAAGTATGATACACTTATGATACATGCTTTAAAATCATATCTTCCATTTTACAAGCTGTTATCATCCTCTTTGTATTTGAATCACAGTCATTATACCTTTCTCTCCTTGGAAACAAGACGGAAAAGGTTTCTCTAATCAAAATCTATTTTAAAGATCAGCACATACTCATGAGTTAGTTCACCTGGTTTTGCTTGTTTTTTTCCTTCTTTTAAGAGTCGGGCATTGCTCTGTGTTTCATGGCACAGTAAGGAGGAGAGTGCCCTCTCTCGTGAAGACAGTAAGTGCCGTGGAATGCAGCCGCGTCTCCCGGGGCCCCGTGTGTGATTCCGTTGCTCCCAAGCACCGCGGCTCAGTCCCTCTAAGTAACAGCGCAGGGGGCAGCGGCATTTAAGTTCTTTTTGAGAACCCCTTTGGTCTTCAACGTTCTGATCCAGTTAATGAACCTACCAGTCAGCAATGTTTTATACGACATCTGTCTCAGATCATATCATACACAGCGTGGGAATAAGTGGGTAGGAGTCATGACTTTATGAGCATGTCTTTCTGCAAGAAAACTCAATCCTACATCTCCCTCCTTTAATTTTACATGCATAAGGCCATATTGTTCTAATGCTGGATACTTAAGTCATCTTTGTTCGTTTCTCAGTTGTGACTTTATTAGGCTCCTCCTGTATACCGTCAGTGTCTTGGCCGCTCTCATGGGTGTTGTGGTGCTTTAGTTTCTCCTTCACTGACACTTTGACATACAGCGGCGTGAGCTCCAGTTCCCAGGAGAAAGATTGACCTGGAGGGCTTGTATCGGACTCAAGCCAGGAAACAGTGACCTTGCAGTTTGGACCCAGCTTTTCTGGGGCTGTCTGTGTAGGTCACGCATGCAGCGAGAGCTTGCAACCAGGAGGGTTAGATGGGGCATGATGCGTTGGTCTCGGTGATCTCCAGAGGACATGTTACTGCTTCAAAGTGCTATTCCTTAGAGGTGAATCGTGTTCATCTTGATCTTGTTTTGGTTTGATGGCCCTTCATTATGTTGCTTTAGGGACCTGAAGAAATTCTATGAAGGCTGTCGTTAGCTCAGATGTGCCTGTGATGAGCCGTATGTGAATGACGTTTGCACGACTACCCATTGGCTAACTAAAGAAATATTAAACACGTGCTTCTTTCTCATGTTACCTTAATTGGAAAGATGTATTTTTTAAAAGATTTATTTTATTTGTTCAAAAGATAGAGTTACAGAGAGAGGTAGAGCCCGGTGGGGGGGGGGGTGTCTTCCATTCTGCTGGTTCACTCCCCAAATGACCTCATGGCCAGAGTTGAGCTAATCCAAAGCCAGGAGTCAGGAGCTTCCTCCAGGTCTCCCACGTGGGTGCAGGGTCCCAAGGACTTAGGCCATTGTCTACTGCTTCCCAAGGTCATAACAGAGAGCTGGATTAGAAGTGGAGCAGCCGGGACTCAAACCAGCGCCCATATGGGATACGGGCACTGCAGGCAGAGGCTTAGCCTACTGAGCCACAGCGTTGGCCCCGAAAGCTGTATTTTAGTGCCATGTTTTCATACAAGTGAGGATCAAGCAGTTCAAGAAAGGTGTAATTCTGGCTCCCCTTGGTCACTGATTTTTCTCTAGGAACGATGAACATTTGCACCTTGTGCCTTTGTGTGTTTTTGAGTGAACAGTGACCCGGCGTACGGCCCTTTCCAGACACTAACCGGTGCTACGTGCCGAGTTACCTGACGACATATTTTAACAGAATCTTCTTTCCTTTTGCAGCCACAGCCCTTTCAGGCAGCACAAAACCAAAGACAAGCACGAGATTGACCGGATGACGCTCACCGTGGTAAGCGGCCGAGAAGTTGCCTTCCTGGTTGCATCACAGCTCTCCTGTTTCTTCCCGTTACTAATAGAATGACCACAACGTAAACCACATAAAGCAACTCAAAACACTAGAATGTGTACTTTTGCTTTCTTGACCTAAACAAAGCCACAGTCCCCAGAGGAATTTCTGAAAGGAAAATGCCCAGGAAGAGGTACCAGGGCCACAGACTCAGCTTTGCTAACGGACCAGCGTGAGGCAGAGGCAGAGCTGAGAGCAGAAGCACGGGGGCCGGGGGGTCTGGGTCCTGCCCAACCCCAGCCCGGCCCCTGCCAGCCTGCCGGCAGCTTCTGAGACCCCTTGCTGCTGCTTGAGAGCACACATCCCTTCCAGGTGCACCTGCCGTTCTGAGCACCCCTCTTACCCAGGGTAAGCGGTGTGCGGATGGCCTCGAGCCCCCTCCCTCTGCCTCTCCGCAGAACGTGGAGCTCCCCGACACCTTCTCCCCGGAGCTGCAGTCTCTCTTGGAAGGCCTGCTCCAGCGAGACGTGGGCAAGCGGCTGGGCTGTCACGGAGGCGGGTAGGCCATCGTCCCCGCCTGTCTCTGTCTCTCCCGGGAAAGCCCAGCGGTGGTTTCTAACGGAGCAAAGGTCATTCCTGCTCCTTAAAGCTCTCCCACGGGGACCCAAGGGGAAACCTACCCACACAGGAAGTACACGCGCACATGTTCCTGTGTGTTGTGTTGTCAAGAAGTCGGTAGCAGTTTTATCTTTAAAAATCGACTTTGGTCGCATCTGCTGTGGCAGCGTTTCCATAGCCTGACCAGGTTCTCCAACGCCGTCTCGTGCTTTCTCGGAACTGAGCGCCCGCTGGCTTGTGCATGCTTTTTGCAGTAAATGCTGATTCCTAAGGAATCTGCACATTTTTCCTGGTCCCCAAACCCCCAGAATAGTGGTCTCTGGAAAGCTTATAGAAGGGCGGCTAATAACACCTTCGCCCTGATCTTCCCCACCCCCAGGCTTGCTTCGCGTACCAATAACGTTTAACTGAGAGTTACGTGCATGTGTGACATGTATGTGTAGGTGTGTGCGTGTTCTTAGCTGAGTGTCACTTGCATGTGTGGCATATGTGTATATGCGTGTCTGCATGTTTTAACTGTTATATGCACGTGTGGCATGGGTGTGTGTGTGTGTGTGTGTGTGTGCATATTTTTTGGAGCAGTAGAGATACACACATGCATGTTATCCCTATCTATGTATAGTGTATAGGTGGCTAAATTACATATCTTTCACTTTGAGAAGTTGCCTACTGGTGCTACCACGGCTGAAGATTCCACTCACTCAGTGTCCTCTACAGCCGTATCTTTCTGCCACCGCTCGAAAGAGCTGAATGACTAGTCGCGGCTCCTCTTGCTTACCTTGGTGCCTTTCAGATGTGTCCTGGTCCAGTTGTGCCTGTTCCCAGGAACCACGCGCAGTCACCTCTTGAGTAGTCCCCCTTTGTGCCATGCAGATTCTAACACTCTCGCCTTCCATTGTCTTCCTCTCTGATTTCTGTCGTGTCCATTTTTGTTTTTACATCAGCAAGTTGATGCTGTTTATTCCCTGTTTTGTGATTGTTGTTGATCACGTCCGGCCTTTGCACTTTGTATATTGGTTGACTTCAAAAGTTGCAAATGAAGTAGTATTTAGGGTATCGTAGCAACATAAATGTTCGTTACATAGTTTCTACTTTACCTGGTAATAAACCTGAAGTTATGTACACACATACACACATATATAAAATATATTTGCAGTGTATGATACATACGTGTGTGCATACATATGGAATATACATCTATAAGATACACACACACATGCCTGTGTTTGTGGGACCTTCAAGAATTTCATGGAAAGATGACCCAGATGCTTGGGCCCCTGCCACCCTAGTGGGAGACCTAGATGGGGTTCCAGGTTCCTGGTTTCAACCTGCCCCAGTCTCTGGCCATTGTGGTCTTTTGCATGTGGTCTTTCGCAGGCTGAACCAGTGGATCGAAGCTCTCTCTCTCTCTCTCTCTCTCTCTCTCTCTGCAACTGCTTTGCCAGTAAAATAAATCTTGCAAAAGAAGAATTTCATGGAAAATATATATTGTGGAAAAACTAAATGGATGTCAAAATTTTTTGAATCCAAATTAACATCTTTCCATTTGGTTTCCCACAAACTTTTTGAAGTATTTTTACATATAAAATACTTGAAAATATCACAGCTGTGGAGTTTCTGTTTGCCCTGATCTTTCTTTCAGGGAGGAGCCAACCTTGCAGCTCCCGCGAGAACCGGGCGCTGTTCCTGCCGGTGGGCGTCATCCCACCCAGCACTCGCTCACTTGTCGCTCCCGACTCGCACCTGCCGTTGACTCGGTCTGGGCGCCCCACACGCTTCGCCGGGGCATGTTCTCCAGGAAGTGCTTAGGGAAGGCCGTGAGAGACAGACACCCTGGTCCTTACCTATCTGAGACATCCCCCCGCCGTCCTCACACTTGACCGGTGCAGGCTCCGTGTAGAATTCCCCATTGATAAGGATTTTCCGCCCCAAATCTTTGAAGGAACTGCTTCACAGTGTGTGAGCGAGCAGTCATTGCTGGCCGTGGGCTTCAGTTACCGGGCGTGACGTCAGACGCGCGGAGTCCCTCTCACTCCGAGGCTCATGCTTTTCAGCTTGGGGGACACGTGTATTTGATGTGGCTGATTTCCCTGTCTCCTCCGTTGTTCTTAGAACTCCTGTGAGATGGGTGTTGGGTTTCTAGGTCGGTGCTCTGTGCTCCTGACTTTGATGTCACCTGTGCCTTTGCTTTGATTCTTATACTTTCTGATCATTTACACTTCCAATGCTTTTGTTGATTTCTCTTTAAAAATATTTATCAGATGTAATTTCTTTTTTTAAACAAATATTTTTATCTTATTTGAAAGGGTTACAGAGAGAGACACAGAGAGATTGCTCTTCCATCCTCTGGTTCACTCCCCAGATGGCCATGATGGCCAGGACTGGGCTAGGCTGGAGCCAGAGCTTCATCCAGGTCTCCCACGTAGGGGGTAGGAGCCCAAGCACTTGGGCCACCTTCTGCTTTTCCCAGGCTGTTATGCAGGGAGCTGGATCAGAGGTGGAGCGGCATACAGAGTGGTGCCAACGCAGGCAGCAGCTTTACCTGCTACGCTGCATCACCAGCCACAGGTTTAATTTCTTCCCAATAGACCCCTTCAGGGGTTTTCCACACCTACCTGCAGGTGTCTTGGGGGAAGTGGGTATAGTCCGTGTCGTGTGTACATGCTCAAGTCAGAGTGAGAGGCTCCCTCCACTGGATCTCAGTCCTGTGCCGTCTTCCCAGGCCTCACGTGTGTCCATGTGCAGCCAGCGCTCAGGGCTGGAGCTGTGCCTCTCTTGCTGTCAGTTACTGCTCCTCTGTCCACTGCCCAGCCTGAAGGCTGATGGCCCGCTCCCACTCTTTGTTGTGGGCTTAGACCTCCATGTTCCACTCCTGTCCTTTGAGTAGTTGTTGACAAGGAGCAAAGCCGCTTACCTGTGCTCCATCACTGGCTTGGACCAGAAAGCCTCCTCTCCAGGGAAGTTTTGTTTTTTTTTTTTAAGTTTTCTTTATGTATTTGAAAGAGTTAGAGAAATCTTCCATCAGCTGGTTCACTCCCCAAATGGCCCCAGTGGTCAGAACTGGACCAGTCTGCAGCTAGGAGTTTCATCTGGGTCTCCCATGTGGGTGCAGGGGCCCAAGGACTTGGGCCATCTTCTTCTGCTTTCCCAGGTGCATTCGCAAGGAGCAGCTGGGACTCGAACCGGTGCCCAAAGGGGATGCCAGCGACATGGGTGGCAGCTTTACCCCCTGCACCCCAATGCCGGCCCCATCTCTCTAGGGTATCTTTAATTGCTTGGATACATGCAAGCGAAGTTCTTGTTTAGTTTACCACATTCAATATTTAGACACTGATGGACACGTCGGGCAATGAAGGTGCACAGGGATTCTGATGTGGGCTCATTCATTCACTCATTCATTCATTCATTCATTCATTCAGGGACTGTGTGCACTCACCATGCCCCAGGGTGTGATTTAGAAGATAATCATGACCTTCGAGAGTGCTTGTTTCTCTGGTTGATAAAGGGCTTTGGCGTACATGCTAGTATTCGATTTCTTGTCTGCTTCCAAGTACATGTTCAGTGCTGTGTGTTCCTGTTATTCTCCTACTGTGCTACTGTCATAACCCACAGACATTTGCTTAGGTGTTTCCTTAATGTGTAAATCTCCAGTTTAATTCTTCCATAAGTTAGGTTCTCATGGCTATAGGATTATCCCGTACAAACAAGGGTGCTGTAGACAGTTCACGGAGAAGTCATGTCATTTTTTCATTCTATTTTTCCGTGAACTTTTTGAGGTCACTCCATATGGATAGATTCATAAATAAACATGTGTATACATATGCATGTGTGTGCATAAGCACGTTGTCCTTTCCCACTTTTAAGGTTCTGTGTGTGGTCGTATATACACGTATGTATGTGGTGTGTGTGTGTGAGAGAGAGAAATTCCTGGGCCATCTGAAACTAGAGTAAACGTCCTAAATAAATGGCCCCAGGCACGGCGTGCGGTGTTTCTAGACGTCACTGCCTTCCCTGCATTGGCTTCCAAGAAGCGGATTTTACTTTCTCGAAGACCTGGCCGTGATCCCGCCGTGTTCTCAGGAGACGATTTTTGCAAAGGGATTTCTTGCGTTCCTAAAGGCAGACTCGGCCCCGGCGCGGCCTGACTGTGCCTGTGTCTTCCCCAGGGCGCAGGAAGTGAAGGAGCACAGCTTCTTCAGGGGCGTCGACTGGCAGCACGTCTACTTGCAGAAGGTACTCCCTGCGCGCCCACTCCGGGGGCCGGAACCGCCCCCGCCGCTCCGTGCTCTCCTGGCTCCCGGGTCTGCCCCCCGCCGGGGTCCTGCCTGTGTCCCTGTGTCCTCAGAGCGCTGCTCCCCGGCTGCTGCTCCCTTGGGGGCACCTTCTCCTCTTGGTTTCCCAGCACTGGGGCCCCCTGCACCTGCCTGTTCCACCCCCCTCACGCATCCCCCTCCGACCCTGCAGCTGCCAGCCCTGTTGGGTGTCTGAACTGAACACGTGTGGATGTGTGTTTTTGTTTAAAGATTTATTTATTAATTTGAAAGAGTTACACAGAGAGAGAAGGTGAGAGAGAGGTCTTCCATCCTCTGGTTCACTCCCCAGTTGGCCACAGCAGCTAAAGCTGTACGGATCTGAAGCCAGGAGCCAAGAGCTTCTTCTGGGTCTCCCATGCAGGTGCAGGTGTCCAAGCACTTGGGCCATCTTCTACTGCTTTCCCAGGCCATGGCAGGGAGCTCGATCGGAAGTGGAGCAGCCAGGACTCCAACCGGCACCCATATGGGGGATGCTGGCACTGCAGGCAGCGGCTTTACCTGCTACGCCACAGCCCTGGCGCCCACGTGCAGGTTTATCTTTTTTTGGTCGTCCTTCTCTGTGAACAGTGCAGCGTAGCAACTATTCGTGTCCATCTGCAGTGTGTTCAGTTGGAAGTGATCTGGAGGGGCCTGACAGTGCGCAGGAGTGCATGGGCAGCTTATGTGCAGCCCCTAGGCCGTTTGCTGTGAGGGACTCGGGCATCCACGGCTTTCGGTGTCCTCAGGGGGTCCTGGAACCAGTGTGTGCCCCCGCAGGTCCTGAGGGGTGACTGTAAAAGCTCTCTGCAGGTTAACAACGATAACGGATCTGCTGTGTGCTGAATTCAAATGTCCATGTAATTCAGCCTCTTCAAAAGTTCGACCTTGTCTCCTTGAATTCTGACTACCAATCCGTGGCTTACATATGGAACTGCACAGGAAACTTGGGTCCTAAACTTTGGTGTCCTCTAGTCCTGCGCCACGTAATTTAAAAAGCTACCATGATTTTGTTCATCAGCATCGTTTCCTTTCTTCCCTCTAAGGTGTATCGAGTTCTCATTGTTAACGGACACATCCCAAATTAGATTTTTTTAGAACACAAAATGTTGGTTAGCAGTTTGGGACTCAGGCTTGCGTGGTCTCGGGCCACAGGGGAGGGGTGGTTTTCTGTAGCGAAGAGAGGCTGGGCTGCCAGTCCTGCCGGGTTAGTGTCAGAGGGCAGCATCCTGCTCAGTCACCAGTGGCCCCGGGCTGCTCGCCGCCCAGGCACCTTGAAGGTGGTCCTGCTTTACCCGAAAGCACGCACTTGCTTCATGTGGCGCTGGTGGTGGGCGATTGGTGCCGCCTGGGGTCACGTGGGCTGCTCTGCTCCCAACTCCGGCTTCCTGCCGCTGTGCGAGCACGTGGGTTCCTGCCATTCACTCGGGAGACCTGGACTGAGTTCCCAGCTCCTGGCTTGGGCCCATCACAGCCCCAGCTGTTATAGGCATTTGGGGTGTGACCAGCAGATGGAAGATTTCTCACTCTGACTTTCAAATAAATAATAATTAATAATTTTTAAAGGTGAGCAGAGGGCATATGAAGTCTTGGACTTTGTTATATTTAAAACTGATTTAAAAGACGGGTGTTGTGGCACAGTGAGTTAAACCTCCACTTAGAAGGCCTGCGTCCCAGAGTTCCTGATTCAAGACCCGGCTGCTCCTTGATGATGCACTTGGCAGTCAGCGGATGATGGCTCATAGGCCTGGGCCCTGGCCACCCACATGGGAAACCCAGATGGAGTTCCTGGCTCCTGGCTCAGCCCTCCCTGGCTGTTGCAGGCATTTGTGTGTGCATGGTGGGGGGGTGTGAAACATTGGATGGGATCTTGATCTGTCTCTGTCTCTTCTCTCTCTCTCTCTCTCTGTCACTCTGCTTTTGAAATAAATAAATCTTTAAAACGCATTGCTGAAGACTTTGGAACATGATTCCCCACCCTGCGCCCCCACATTTGTCTGAAGGGTGGGGCTTCCTCTGGGGCTGCTCAGGGCAGGGGCTCTTAGGTGGCCCCCGTGCTGCGGTTTGTAGAACCCCGACAGTCACGTTTGTTGGCGCCCCACGCCGTGCTTCCTTGGTTGACGGTCAGGTTGCGGTGGGGCCGTCGGGGCCATCTGGTCACCGCGCCACTCTGCCTTGGCTCTTCCAGTACCCGCCGCCCTTGATTCCTCCCCGTGGAGAAGTCAACGCCGCCGACGCCTTTGACATCGGCTCCTTTGACGAAGAGGACACCAAAGGCATCAAGGTACCCAGGGGCGCTCCTTCCCTGCGGCCCGGGCCAGGGGAGTGGGCTGGGGGTCAGTGAAGTGGAGGGACCGCCCTGCTCTCGGGCGGTTTGCGGACTGCAGCTTCCACGTGACTGTCATCAGCGTAGTTGAAAAGTGTGGAAGTGAAGGCCCCAAACTAGAACCCACAAAAGCTTTCTCTGCATTGAAGTTCACGTCCAAGTAGTATTGCTGTGGAACAGTTAGGCTCGAAACACACCTGGCGTGTGAATGAAGCAGGGAGCTGAGCGCGTGTGTGGGAGCCGAGTGTATATGTGGGAACTGGGCACGCTTCGCCTGCTGCCCGGCAGCCCGTGTTTAGATCACCCCGTGTTGGGAGGGAACGAGCAGACAGGGTGAATCACTGGGCATTTGTCTATCAATGGTGAAATAATCACCCCCCTTTTTTTTAACATAATCCCCTGTACTTCCGCACTCCCCTCATCTCCTTATTTTTCCAAGACGAGAGGATGCTTAATTACCCACAGAGAGTCATGGGAGAGTGATCCCCTGGAGCGTGTCACTCCATGGCAATGTCCCGCCCGCCCCGACTCTGACAGCCAATCCCACCGCCCCGAGCCCCGTGTCTCCTCTCAGCTGCCTGTCTTTCCACCCTTCTCGGGCAAGCCCCCCTCGGTGCCCCCACCTGATGGTGCCCCCACACAAGGCTGCAGCACATCCACGTCCCAATGTCATCTTCCTGCCCACGTGAACTGTGGGAGGCAGCAAGCGATGGCTCAAGTGCGTGGGTCCCAGAACCCACCCCGAAAACCTGACTCGAGTTCAGGGCTCCTGGCTTCAACCTGGTCTAGCCCTCACCATTGCAGGCATTTGGGGAATGAAGCAGCCAGTGGAAGATACCTGTCTTCTTTCCTTTTCAAATAAGTAAAAAGTTAAAACCACGCACACACACATGCACATGTGCACACCTGTGAGGTGCAGTTAAGAGAGTGACAGTAAAATGCAAGGGAAGGCTGGGCAGGACCAGAGACACACAAGAGCCTGCCCCGAGCCTGCCCCAGGGATGGCACGGCTGGAGGAGGCCAAGAGGACCGCTGTGGGGTGGAGCCACTGCCAAGGCCGAGGGCTGAGGCCGGAAGCCTCGGGGAGCTGTGGAAGAAGTGGCTCTGGGCCAGCGCTGCGGGAGTGGGGAGGAGAGGCTTAGGCAGGGAGGCCGTGGGGCTGTTCACAGAGCCCACTTCTCAGGAGGTGAAGGCACAGCAGACAGGCCAAGGCCACGGGCGTGTGGGGGATGCTGACCACACCAGAGAGCCCCTCCTGTGGGCTGGAGACTGAAGCCCACGGCTGTGCACCCCACGAGGCGTGGCTGCAGTCTGAGCAGTCCGTACCTGGCAGGTGTGTGTTCCTGCGACACACAGGGCTTCGGGGACAGTAAACCGCTTAGACAGCTGTTTGCAAGGGAGACTGCTGTCGCCGTAGACTGTTGTCATCAGATGGGCTCCTGTCCATCAAACGGAGCCAGAAATAAAGCTGCGGGTTTGTAGGGACACGTGCAAGTTTTTGAAGTTATAAAGGATTTCAAACTGGGAAATCTTGTGAATAAAAATCTAGGCTTTGGAGTCATACAGACCAAACTCGAGTCTGCCACTTGTCAGCTCAGCACCTTTAGGCCATTCTAGAATCTTGAGTCTCAGTCTTCTCACCTGTAGAATGGGTGGCTTCGTGGTCACGCCTTCTCTGGGGATAAGTGAGATGACCTGTTTCAGCCTCCTGGCATGTAGCCCGTGCTTAGCACCCTGGCAGTGTCTATCATACGGGTGCATTAACTTTTTATTTGTTTGAGAGGCAGAGACAGGCAGACAGAGTGAGCTCCCCAATGGAGCTGGGAACTCCATTCAGGGACCCAACCACTTGAGCCATTCCCTGCTGCTTCCCCCAGGGGGCGCAGTGGCAGGAAGCTGGAACTGGGAGTGGAGCTGGTTCTCGAACCCAAGCACTTCTTCTGGTGTTTCGTGGATCTGCTAAAGGGTCGTGGGCGCTTTCATTCCCTTTTAAACAACCAGTCGGGGCTATAAACGGCCAGGCTAAATGCCCCCCAGGGAACTGCACCCTTGGAAAGGGGTGTGGTTTTTGTTTTGAAGATTTTTTGGTTGTTGTTGATCTGAGAGGTAGAATTACAGGTAATGAGAGAGAGAGAGAGAGAGAGAGGGAAAGAGAGGTGTCTTCCATCCACTGATTCACTCCCCAAATGGCCACAATGGCTGGAGCTGGGATAATCTGAAGCCAGAAGCTTCTTCCAGGTCTCCCATGAGGGTACAGGGGCCCAAGGACTTGGGCCATCTTAAGCTGATTTCCCAGGCCTATTAGCAGAGAGCTGGATCAGAAGAGGAGCAGCCAGGACACCCGTATGGGCTACTGGCGCCGCAGGCGGAGGCTTAGCCCACTACACCACAGCAGTGGCCCCAAGGGGTGTGTTTTGAATCAGTGTCTTCACAGTGTGTCCCTGTGTGCCAGCTCAGGCCTTGGGGTCCACAGCACCCTACCACTTGCTCACGTGTGTGCACGCATGCACACATGAGTACATGTGAATATCACGCTCAGAACGTGGGAGGACCTCAGCGTGGGGCTCAGGAGGAAACAGCAGCAGAGATTCTCAAACCAAAGTGGCCTCCAAATCGATGTGTTACTGTACTAGGTCAGCGAGACCAGATGGGGACCCGCCCAGGTCAGGACGCGGGGCACACGGTCATTTGCCCAAGGGCTGTGGGCTTCCATGCACGTGGCCGGGGGCACCATCTCTCCCCTTTAGCTCTTAGACAGGGGAGTGGGCGGATCAAGTCTCTGCGGAGGCCCGAGTCACTGTTGGGAGGCTGTGGCGCAGGCCTTTGGCTGTTCCCGTGGTATGGTTCGCAAAGCGCAGCCACAGCGAAGTTTCCATTACAGCCCCTCTTAGAGGCCCTGTTGCCCAAACCACCCATGGGTGTGGGCATGGTTCTTACACACAAGATTCCACTGCTAACCTGTGCCGAGTTGGAAAGGTCACAGAATGAATGGAAAAGTCAGCCTGGTTTTCCTGGCTTTCCCATTCAGCTGAGGGCTGGGTCAGAAAGGCCACTTGGCTTCTCCTCTGTGGCCGATTCTGAAACTTTAGGGGTCTCTGTCCCTACTCTCACAAGCATCCTCACCATGATCGGCATGGTCTTCATTTTGGGGGGTCCGATTCTGTTAGTACTTCAAGGAAAACCCTGTCTGTCTGAGTTTTCCTTGGCAAAGTGTCGTGAGGGCAGTATGGAAGATCAGGCTGGGGCCAGCCCTGGCGGGCCTGGGAGTGAAGCCCCGGTCTGTCCTAACTGCGGGTCATCAGCAGTGGTCACCTGTCACTCGGGCTTCGTGCACAGTCCTCCGAGGGTGCCCAGCCCCAGGGCTGTGCCACTGTGGAGTCTGTTTCTTTGTGAGCAATGTTTGATCACCAACATCTTTGCTTTCTTGCAATACTAAGCTGCTGGACTGCGACCAAGAGCTGTACAAGAACTTCCCCTTGGTCATCTCCGAGCGCTGGCAGCAGGAAGTCGCCGAAACGGTGTACGAAGCAGTGAACGCGGACACGGATAAAATTGAGGCCAGGAAGAGAGCGAAAAATAAGCAGCTTGGGCATGAGGAAGGTAAAGTCATCACGGGTCTCCGTCGCTTTTGCCGCAGCGCGTTTGCCAAAGCCCTGTAGAGCTGAGGAAGGGTTTGGGTCCCAGAGAGTCTTCTAGTGGAAGAAGGAGGTGATGTCACGCGTGGTTTTAGTTGGATGGGGTGTGGATGAGCTCAGCGCACTATCTCAGAGCACCCGGTCAACACACACGTCACAGGGCACGGCCACAGAACTGCGCCCTCAGTCTGCGCGCTGCTCTTGGAGTGCTGGGGGCGGTTTGGAAGTTTGTTCCTTTAAGATTGCTGATTGCCGTGCTGGGACTAGAGCCAGCTGTGTGTGTGAGCCGGGTGTGAGCCGTGCACGCACACAGGGCTCTGGGCTTGCTTTCCTGCTGTTACTGTTACCATCTTGAGAATCTAACAAGGAACCTGCATTTTCATTTTGTGCTGGCAGAGCCAGTCGTAGCGAGCACCTGGGTGTGACATTGTCACTTGTCAAGACACACAAATGTATAAACACATTTATATTACAGCATTAAAGAATGGCCAATTATATATTTAAAGATTTGTTTATTTGAAAGGCAGAGTGATGAGAGAGAGAGAGAGAGAGAGAGAGAGAGAGAGAGAGAGAGAGAGGGAGAGAAAGAATCTTCCATCGTCTGGTTTACTGCCTGGATGACTGCAGTGGCTGGGGCTTGGCCGGGTTGAAGCCAGAAGCTGGGAGCTCCATCTGGATGTCTTATGCGGGAGGCAGGGGGCCCAGCACTTAGGCCGTCTTCTGTGGGCTTTCCAGGTTGTTAGCAGGGAGCTGGATCAGATGTGGTACAGCTGAGACTCGAACCAGCACTCACATGGGATGCAGGTGGCAGCTTAACCCATTGTGCCACAATGCTGCCTCCCAGAAAGACTGTATATTTTTGTATAAACAATCAAGTGCACTATTAGGCTTTCTACAGTAGAAAATGTGACATGGAGTGTTAAGTACATCAGTTATTCTCTCACTCAATATTGTTTCCGTTGCTTTTCCTAAGATGTTGCTAATGTTGGATATTTAAGCTTAATGCAGTTGATGATGACGCTGGTAAGATAGCATTTCATTGTGCCCCGAAGAGAAGGCCCTTGTGAGGTCAAGCTCGTCTGACAGGAGCGACCAGGAACACTTCTGTTCTGCTGCGTGGTCGCTTTGGCCGGATGCCGTGGGACTCACTGGTCTCACCTGACCGTTTCCCCGTAGTGTTTACCATCCACGTGCAAGGGTGCCCTCCAGCCTCCACGACTTGCTGCTTGCATGAAGGTTGCCAGAGTGCGCCACAGGAGCAGCCCGTACCCCTGCTTGCCCCGGTCCTGCAGGGACTCCGCCACTGGGCTCACACTGGCTCGTGTTTGCTGGAGGTTTTATTTATTTTTAAGTACTCTCTAAAAACGTTTCGTTATGCATTTGAAAGGAAGAGAGAAACAGAGAAAGAGCGAATCTCTGGTTCACTTCCCAAATGCCCACAGCCTCCAGGGCTGAGCCAGGCTGGAGCGGGGAGCCTAGAATGCCATCCTCGTCTCCCGCTGGGTGGTGGGGTCTCCGGTACTAGGACCACCGTGTGCTGCCTTCCCAGTGCATGGGCAGGAAACTGGATCAGAGGTGGAGCAGGTGGAACTTGAAGCGATCCTCTGATGGGGTGGCTCCGCTGCTGCTCCAAACGCCTGCCCCCGGGGTGGATTTTACACGTGACGTTTTACACAAGGGGGAAGGTGGGGTGTCCCTGGGATCCCGATAAACTGGGCCCAGGAAAACTTCCACATTCAGGACCGTGTCAGACCGCGGCCTCTTGGTTAGAGCTTGGCTTGGACACAATGTCCAACAAGCTAATGCGTTTGTCTTTGTGTGTTAGTAATTTGTGCGTAACTAGATCTTGGTTGATAACCTCAGAGGTCTCCTTTACAGAAAAATACAGCTTAGACTCAGATTTTTAAAAGATGTGAATTGTAAATATACTTCAGAAATGCAAGCTTTTTTATTATTACAACGGCACCCCCAGGAGGCCCCCTCCTCATCACTGCCCCTCCCTGGCCTCTCTGCCCTCTTCTTTTTCCCTCCCGCTTGTCCCCTGTGGCCTGACATGGACTCTTTCGGGGTCACAACCTTCTGAGAGTGGGGATTTTTGTTGTCATCGTTTAATGCCGAATCAGGAGGGCTTCGAACCTGCCTAGCCCCTCAGCGTTCACAGCACCATGGTGAAGGAGCTAGGAGTGAATGGATGCTTCTGACAGTCGCCAGCGCCTCTGAGGAAGCCTTGAACGTGAACCTTCTGTGGGTGGGCACTCAGTGCAGGGGTGGAGTCGCTGCTTGGGACACCTGTACCTCACATCAGAGGGCCTGGTCTGAGTCCTGACTCAGCTCCTGACCCCTGCTTCCTGCTTTCCGCTCGTGCACGGCCTGAGAGGTGACAGGTGCTGGCCCAAGTACCGGAGTCCCTGATGCACCCAGATGGGGTTGTGAACTCCTGGCTTTGGCCTGTTCTAGCCGATCAGTGGCAGGCATTGTGGGATTGAATCAGCAGATGGAAGATCAACTCAGTCTCTCTCTCTCTCTGCCTTTCAAATACAATGGAAAACTTTGAAAAATCAACTTTAAGTTGTTAAGAAATGGTACTTCACTGTAAAATGTAATTCTGTAAGATGTAGAATATCCTCCAGTGGAGGCCTGAAGCACTTTGGCCCCCGGGTTGCTTGGCTGACGCAGCAACAAAGCTCTGCTCTTGTTTATTGACACAAGGTGAGGTCAAGGCAGGGGTCCCGGGGGCTGGCTGGAGTGAAAGGAGCCCCCGATCTCAGATGCCCCTTACCCACGCGTAACAAAATACCAGAGTCGGGCAAGCTCTTGCCCTCCGAGGGTGATAAAGGCACAGCCCGGGTCTCCGAGCTGCTCAGGAGGCACCGTTCAGTGTGTGAGTGGAGAGAGCGTGGGAGCTGCCCACCCCCGCCTTGACGCTCGCAGCTCACACGTGTGTCCAGCCTGACACGGGGCATCTGTCCCGTGTCCCGTGTCCCCTTGCGAGGGGCTCGATGTTCCCCGGGAGGAAGCCTCTGGTTTTTCCGAGAGAGAGACGGCCGGGACGCCGCATTCCCGGCCGGTGTCGCTCAGGGTCCCTTTCTGGCCGCAGACTACGCCCTGGGCAGAGACTGCATCATGCACGGGTACATGCTGAAGCTGGGCAGCCCCTTCCTGACGCAGTGGCAGCGGCGCTACTTCTACCTCTTCCCCAACCGGCTCGAGTGGAGAGGGGAGGGCGAGTCTCGGGTGAGTCGCGGCTGCCTTGCAGGGCGGGGTGGGGTGGGGCCTCATCACGCATGCGTGCTCGCTCCGTGTCGCCAGCCTGTTTACTCAAGGACCCCCACCCCCTTCCCCACACCTGTGAGTGCGTCTTCACCTGGGCATCCGAGGTCGCCCTGCTCAAACCCTGACGCTTAAGCTTGCGAGTCAGGCCATGTCCAACAGGAACTCAGGAGAGCTTGCCTCTTGGAGGGTGGGAAGCCCACGTGGTCAGGGGTTCGAGGCGGGCAGGGGATGCGGTCAGGTGGGCCACCCGAGTCGCACAGGTTTGTCAGATCCGCTGCTCTGTGTCTCTGGGGCTTCGAGCACATGGCAGTGGCTCTGAGCCTCAGTTTCCCCATCTGTGAAGTGGGGCTCAGAAATCATAAAAGCTGCAGGGATTTTTTTGCATGTTCTGCAGGTGCTATTTTTTTAAAGTTACAACCACAGTCTGCTTAGTCATCTATGGGGGTTGTTTTTAGAAAGAGGAAACCAGGGAGCCCAGAGAGTGGGGGCCTGGCCCCCAGTGACCCCGCTGCTCAGCTGTGGGGTGAGGTCTGCCTGTGCCCTCCCGCGGTCACACAGCTTCTCCTGCACGTGTCCACTGTGACAGCTGTAGGTCGGAAACTTGGAAGATGTCGCTCCCGTTGAGAGCTAACGCTGTTGACTAAGATGAAGAGGAATTTCTGATCCACACGGCACCATGAGTGCACCAAGCGGTCCTGCTGTGTGAGGAGCCGGGGCTTGTCACCCTGGGGTGTGGTGTGGCTCAGCGTCGTGAGTGGGACCGTGGTCCCCATTGTCACGGCCGTTGTTCGTGGCCGTCGGGGCCCCCACCTGCCTTAAAAGTCGTCTTTAAAATTAACACAGCCAGGACTTGCATTCCCATTAGTAAGATCCCTTCTCAATGAGTGACGATTCCCCTGCTGGTGGAGCGTTGACGTCGCTCCCCAAGTCCCGTCTGTTTGCAGACAGTGAGTGAACCTGAGCGTTCATCCTGCTGTCCGCTGGCAAGTCACTGTCACAGACATTGAGAGGAAATCTTTTCACCTTTGCATTGGGAAAAAACAAGTGCAAAACGAATTTCCCTTGCTTTACATCACTTGTGGAAAGTGATCCTGGTTTTCAGAGTCCTCATGCCTAGCGTTCTAGTTGAGAAGCTATGTAAGCTGCAGGAGGGATGGATGGGTGGATGGATGGGAGAAAGGAAGGAAGGAAGGAAGGAAACACGGAGTTGCGATGGTGGTGTTTTTCATTTAGGATCCCTGGGGTATTTATCCAAACTGGAACCCAGCATGGTGAGGGACTCGTGACACTGTAGCACAGGCCAGAGGCAGCCGCGCTGTCACCCCCTGTGGCTGTCTTGTAAGGATGTCACCTGTCTGTGTGCCTCCATGTTGACATCCAACTACTGTTCGATGCGTTTCTTGGGTTGCTGTGTTAGACTGGGCTGTGCACCTGTCGCTCACGACGGTCAGCAGGTGGTGCCTCGTTCCCTCGTGACTTGGTGGATAGAATTAATGAGAGTGGGACAAGAAGGCTTCCTCCCACCCAGGGCCGTTCACAGATCAGCTCTGTCTCCCACCCAGGGCCGTTCACAGATCAGCTCTGTGCGGAGGGGCAGCTCTGCTGGCCGGCCTCCCAGGGACGGCTCTGTCTCTGCGGTTTTCTGTGAGATCCCATAGCTGGAGCTTCCATCCGCCTGCCTGTGTGGCCCTTTCTCCTCATTTCCAGAACTGTCCTCAAACAGAGCGAAATGCCATTTTGTCTGAGCATGTCCTAGGCCTTTGGTATTGTCGCTTTTTAACTCACGAAGCCATGAGATGAATGCAACTAATGTTTGATTTTTTTTTTATTTTTGCGGTTAGCAAAGTTTGCTGACAATGGAGCAGATTGTATCTGTGGAAGAAACGCAGATTAAAGACAAAAAATGCATCTTGTTCAGAATAAAGGCAGGGAAGCAGTTCGTCTTGCAGTGTGAGGTGAGTTTGCATTTTCCCCCGTGAACTCTGCCGCGCGCTCGGATGAGGAAATTTCAGGAAGAAGTACACGAAGCGACTTGACTGCGGCAGCTGGAAACCCTGTGCAGGCTCTAACAGGGCCCAGCCTGCCGTCTGCCGTGGGACTCCCCGGTCTCGTCCGCGAGCGCGTTGGAGGGTGAGCTTTGCACGCGTAAGCAAGCGTCAGATGCCAGGGGGACTTCTGTAGGGGCCAGGCAGGGCCCTCCTCGCTTTCTCAGAGTTAACTCCTGAACGCTTTCCTGCTGGTGTTCAGCTGTGTGTGTGTGTGTGTGTGTGTGTGTGTTACAAGTGTACTGAGAGCCCAGCAAGTGGTAGGGGCAGAAGCACGCGTTTGGTAACTCCGTTGCTGTGTTACCCACCTGCAGATGTCCCACGGGCTCCAGTGGTCTTAGAAACCCAAGGTCATGGCAAGTGGAGGGTGGTGACTGCAGTGGGGATGGGGGTGCGGAGGGGCAGGGCTTGTGCCCGCCTCGCCCAGGGGGCTTTGGGAGCTGGTGGTCAGCCCCGCTGCGGGGCAGGCGAGTGGGGCGAGCGAGCGTCCCCTGGGTGCCCCCAGTGGCAGGGGGCACGGGCGAACCCGGCACAGCTTCTGCCTTCATGTTCCCACCCAGAGCGATCCAGAGTTTGTGCAGTGGAAGAAGGAGTTGACGGAAACGTTCACGGAGGCCCAGCGGCTCCTGCGCCGGGCGCCCAAGTTCCTCAACAAACCCCGGCCGGGCGTCATGGAGCTCTCCAAGCCACCCCTGTGTCACAGGAACAGCAACGGCCTCTGACCCCCAGGGGCAGACGCGTCCTCCGGGAGTCGGCCCCGGGGGGGCTGGGCCCTTGAATCAGAGCCTGCGGGAGAAGGTGCCCACGCAGGGGTCTCTCCGTGGCTGGCGAAGACCCAAGGCGCCAGGTGCTCCTAGTAGGAGTGGGGAGCACGCCCCAGGCAGGGCCAGCCTCGCCCCCTGCTGGACAGCGTCTGTCCACGCTCCAGACTACTGAGGGAATCCGAGTTCTTTCTTGGCTACACACTGATTTTGGAATCTGCGAACCTAGAACTTGAGGTGACTCCACGTAACTGTCTATGTCTGGTACCAGACATACCTTGGACTTTCTGGGATGGAACTGAAGCATCTGCAGCCCGAAGCGTTGCCGGATTCCGTGGGGTAGCCGGCCACCGCGGGTTCTCCGCATCCGAGCTCCGAGCTCCGGGCCGTGTTGCTGCTGTGCCCTGTGGAACCCATGTCCCATCTTCGTCCTGGGACTCCAAGTTGAAGATGCCCCCTGGCCAGGGTGCCCTCGGGGCCTGACACGCCTGCCCCGCCCCCGGCATCTGCTCTGAGGGGCCCCCACTTCCCTGGGGGTGATGGGCTCACATTCTCAAAACATATGGGAGTCGCGAATGATCCAAGACACTCTTCTGTCAATCACTGGAAAGGTTGTGCAGGGATTCCGCTGGAGAAACGGTGGAGTTTGAGATTTCAGGGGAAAACAGCGATTTTCAACCCCCCCCCCCCCCCCCCCCCCGCCAAGTGCATTGTGCTACGATAACCGGCACCTGCCCGCGTCTGTCTCAGGTCCGGACAGGTGGCCGTGGGCTCCTCCTGTCCGACCCCGGGAGGCGTCAGTCAGGGATGTGTCAAAGAAGAAAAAGAATTGCTTCATTTTACGTGTTAGTGTCATTTAAGATGAATTTGATCCGGGAAAAAAAGACTGCGGGAGACCAGCCACGTCCCCACAAGTCAGGGCTATGCGTCAGCGCTCCCGCTGGCCTCCCCCGCCGTGGAGCACCCCTGGGCGCTGCGTGACTCTGCCGTAGAGTCCCAGCCGGGCCCTCCCCCGTGCCCCACTGTTGCCGCCAAACAAATGCTGGGTCATAGAAACCCGCCAAGTCCCCCTTTGTCCATAGGCTGAAAAATAATAATAATTTCAAAAGTCCACATTTGTCCTGTTCTTGGTAGAGTTTTCTTGTATGTCTCTGTTAACGACTAACAGCATAAAGAAGTTGACTCCATGATTATTTGCAGCCTGTCCTGGCTGTGGCGGGCGATTCCACGGTCTTTGTTTTCCTGACTGTGTGCTCCGCCCAGCGGGGAAGGAAGCACTTGTTCACAAAACCGTATTTGGAGCATTTGGACATTTGGAGGTTCATCCACAGAAAGGATATGTGGTTTCATAGGAACCACTTTGGGGGAAAATATTGGGGTTCCTTATCCTTCCCAGTTCCTGATTGTGGCTTCAGTGAACACACGTCCTCCGTTGCGCCATCTCCGGGGCACCAGGCGCGTGTACGGTTCACGTGTGTTCTCCTGATTTACAAGGGAAGAGCATCATGCAGATTCTGTTCTTTAAAAACAAACAAACAAACAAAAAAACCCCAGCGCCACCACTGGGGACAGAGGACAGAGAAGCAGTTGCTCTTTTTAAGGGGCGGGTGTCTTCCCAGCTGTGGCGCTCACAGCCGTGACTGTCGAGGGTCCCACGTGCTCATCCCTGCCAGGCAGGTAGCACCACTGCTCCGGCCCGGCCTCCCTGGGGGCAGGGGCTGCTGCCGAGGGGGCCGGGACTCCAGCCGGAGCCGGGCAGCAGCTCCTCGCGAGCATCTCCCGCCTCGGGGCTTAGCTACAGCCAGGTGTTCGGAGCCATCAGGGAACTGCCGCAGCCAAGCCTTCCACAAATACGAGTTCTTTCTCTCTGCCTTTCAGACACAATGGAAAAAGGACATTTTTAAAAATTTAAAAGGGGTGTGCGTTTGGTACAGCAGTGTAGACGCCGCTTGGGGGGACATATCCCACATGGATAGCAAAGTACCTGGGTTTGAAGCCCGCCTCTGCTGCTGGTCCCAGCTTGCTGCTAGCGTGCACCCGCGGGAGGCAGCCGGGTAGCACGAGGAACTGGGTCCCTGCCACCCACAGGGGAGACTCGGACTGAGTTCTCAACTCAGCCTGGCCCTGCCTCTGCTCGCTGGGGACATTTGGGCAGTGAGCCAGCAGAGTGAAGGTCTCTGCCTGTCAGATAAAATGGAAAATTTTTAAAAACTAAATTTTTTGGCTGGCGCTGTGGCTCACTAGGCTAATGCTCCACCTGTGGCGCCGGCACACCGGGTTCTAGTCCCGGTCGGGGCACCGGATTCTGTTCCAGTTGCCCCTCTTCCAGGCCAGCTCTCTGCTGTGGCCTGGGAGTGCAGTGGAGGATGGCCCAGGTCCTTGGGCCCTGTACCTGCATGGGAGACCAGGAGAAGCACCTGGCTCCTGGCTTCGGATTGGCACAGCGCACCAGCCGTAGCGGCCATTTTGGGGGTGAACCAACAGAAAAGGAAGACCTTTCCCTCTGTCTCCCTAACTCTGCCTGTCCAAAAAAAAAAAAAAAAAAAAAATTTTTTTTTGCTCTACAATAGAACTTAGTTATTTTCTCTTAAAGAAAATATGAATTGGAAAAATACCTTGAGGAATCCTTTTGCCTCAAACCTAGGAGGATGCTTTGAAAAGCTCGTGCATAGGGCCGGCGCTGCAGCTCACTAGGCTAATCCTCCGCCTGCGGTGCCAGCACCCCGGGTTCTAGTCCTGGTTGGGGCGCCGGATTCTGTCCTGGTTGCTCCTCTTCCACTTCAGCTCTCTGCTGTGGCCCGGGAAGGCAGTGGAGGATGACTCCTGGCCATTTGGGGGGTGAACCAACAGAAGGAAGACCTTTCTCTCCGTCTCTCTCTCTCACTGTCTAACTCTGCCTGTCAAAAAAAAAAAAAAAAAAAAAAGCAAAAAAAAAAAAAAACCAAAAACCTGAAAAGCTCATGCATAAAAATGGACTTAACGGAGATATTTATTTTGTTGAAAAAATGGTTTGAAATCCTTGCACAGCTTTTGCATAATATTCATTTTCCGTGAACTTTTTGAGGACCCTGCACAATCCTGAGTGGACTTTTATGCTTTCCCAGCGACTGGCACGGAGGAAGGGAGCAGCCCTTGGCAAGCTTGGGATGAGCTGTGCCCCATGGTGCCGGCAGGCCATGTTGGGGTCTGGTTTGGTGTCCTGGAGAGGCCAGAATGCTGTAGGACCTTGTTCCAGGGGTGTCCCTGTGCTCAGGCAAAAGACCCCCTCCTGCCCAGCCTGCACCTGGGGCCTCCCCGGTCAGGGGAGAAACCAGCTGGGACAGAGGTGGTGGCGCCCTGGGCAGTGTCAGGTTTCTAAAGTGGGTCCCGGTCCTGCACGGTTGACCTGCACGGTTGACCTGCCTTACGTGTGAGCCGTTAAGGAGAACAGCGTTCAACCCAACTTCACTCTGGATTTCCGTGCTTGGGAGAGTGTGCCGTTGTCAAGGAGAATAGGTTGATATTTTTATAAAGGTGTATTATAATCTTGATTTCATAACTCAAGGAAACAAAGCCTAAAAATAATTGCTACCTTAAGCTGCTACATAACTTATAGAGAATAAATTAAAAAAACTTTGTGAGTCAAAGGTTATTCTTTTTAAGCCAAAACATTCTCTTTGGTGCACGTTGTTGGAACTCGTTTTTCCCTCTGCCTTGTGTCTGTGTGATTTGTCTGCAAAACGTCTAGAAAGTGGCCTCTTGTTTCGGCACCAGTGAGCAGTACCGTGCCTCTGATGGGTCACAGCGCTGAGAATCAGTTTCAAACTCTCTCCTAAAAGAAGGGGCCCGGGTAGGCATGGGGTGGGGCAGTTCAGCGGCCACCCGGCATGCCTGCGTCCTGTACAAAGGGTCTGGGGCCTGGCTCTGCCTCCAATCCTGTGTCCTGCTAACGTGCACTTGGGTAGGCAGCACGTGACAGCTCCAGCAGCTCCGTGGCTGTCACTCATGTCGGAGACCTGGGTTGACTTCCAGGCCCCTGGCTTCAAGCCTGGCCTGGCCCTAGCTGTTGTGGGCATTGGCAGAGCAAAGCAGCAGGTGGAAGATCGCTCTGTCTCTAGCTCTGTATCTCTGCCTTTCAAGTCAATAAAAATAAAATAATAATAAAAAAAAATGAAAGCAGTGGTCAAACACTGAGTGAGGCACACTGGGGGAGAAAGCAGTGAGCGCACGAGAGCCGAGACTGATGGGTTGATGAGTGGGATTTTGCTTGATTTGTGTCTTTGCCCTATGCCATGGGGACATAAGAAACAGCTGTGTCGTGGCCTCATTGGCCGTTAGAAAATACTGTCTCCCAGTTGACAAGAGATTTAACTAGATGAAGAAATCAACGTGTAGCTCTTTTTCTTTCCTGGTTATTTTGAAAAGATCCAGAAGGTGTCGTCGGGCCAGTTTTCAACATGTGACCTCCCGGTGCCATTGATTTCCCCCCCAATAGTTTCAGAACTGTAACATGTCCAGAAGAAAATAAAATTCTCCAAGAGCGACCTGTCTTGCATGATGGGGTTCTGCACAAAAGCTTTGGAATGCACTGGTGTTAAGACTTCTCTGGGCCGGCGCTGCGGCTCAGTAGGCTAATCCTCCGCCTTGCGGCGCCGGCACACCGGGTTCTAGTCCCGGTCGGGGCGCCGGATTCTGTCCCAGTTGCCTCTCTTCCAGGCCAGTTCTCTGCTGTAGCCCGGGAGTGCAATGGAGGATGGCCGAAGTCCTTGGGCCCTGCACCCCATGGGAGACCAGGAGAAGCACCTGGCTCCTGCCTTCGGATCAGCGCAGTGCGCTGGCCACGGCAGCCATTGGAAGGAAGACCTTTCTCTCTGTCTCTCTCTGTCCACTCTGCCTGTAAAAAAAAAAAAAAAAAAAAAAAAAAAAAAGACTTCTCTGGTGTGATTTAATCCTGGGAAATATTTCCGTATCATTTAGTGGTGGCTGATCCATGATGGGGCAGGGGGGGTAGGCAGAGTGGACGTGGCAGAGAGTAGCCTGGGAATGGGGCGAAGGAAGAAGGGGTTAATTTGCTGGTGAAAATTCATTCCCTTTATGCCACAGAGCACCAAGGAGCTGGTGGGCTAAAGTTCCTGGATTTTGGCCGGTGCTGCGGCTCACTAGGCTAATCCTCCGCCTTGCAGCGCGGGCACACCGGGTTCTAGTCCCGGTCGGGGTGCCGGATTCTGTCCCGGTTGCCCCTCTTCCAGGCCAGCTCTCTGCTGTGGCCAGGGAGTGCAGTGGAGAATGGCCCAAGTGCTTGGGCCCTGCACCCGCATGGGAGACCAGGAAAAGCACCTGGCTCCTGCCTTCAGATCAGCGCAGCACGCTGGCCATGGCGGCCATTGAAGGGTGACCTAACAGCAAAGGAAGACCTTTCTCTGTCTCTCTCTCACTGTCCACTCTGCCTGTCAAAAAAGAAAAGAAAAAGAAAAAGTTCCTGGATTTTTCCCCCTGATATCAGAGGTGGTTTTCCTCGTACACGGGCTGAGCATCCCTGATCCGAAAACCTAAACTGCTCTAAAATTGGAATCTCTTCCTGCACCAACAAGTGGAAGATTCCACGCCTGGCCTCAGTGAGAAGGCAGCGGAAAGCTCACAGTATTTGAAACGCCCTTCCGGCCACGTGTGGAAGAGGTACAGGAAGCGTAAATGAATTCACCCCGTTAGGCACATGCAGGGATCCCCAAATCTGAGCACTTCTGGTCCCGAGCATGTTGGGTAAGAATCCTCAATGACGATGTTCAGGACTTGGTCATTTTATTTATTTGCTCTGTGGGGCTGCGGGCTGACGAAGTAGCCGGGACGTTAAGCTGGGCCTGTGTCTGCCCCCCACCTCTGTGCCCGGCAGCCCCGGGAGGTGGAGCAGCAGCGTCGGGTCAGGGAGGCACTGTTGCATTGGTCAGCAGTGGGCGTGGTCACAGCCCCATTGCAGTTCCAGGACAGCCCCCAGCATAACCGGCCCTGCTTCCACGGTGGGCTGGGCTTATTTCAGTGTCCCCAAAAAGGTGTTTCCTAAAGACCTAACATGAGCTTTCTCTCCCACGTAAGGTTCACTCGAGGGGCCTGAATTCATCACTTCGCATCACATTATGAATTTTTGCGCCCTTGCCACGTTTTTTAAAAATGTTAATATGGAAGGACTGAGAGCTGAATGCCCAAATTATGCGTCATGGTCTCCTGAGGTCACCGTGGAAGTCAGATTTTCTGTGTCCTTCGAGACTGAGACAGCTGCTCAGCAGAGTCGCGAGCTGTCTACACTGGCTGTCTACACTGGCTGTGTTCTCCACCCAGTTGTGCTGGTGTTGTCTGATACCTGCTGAGCTCCACATTTTAAAATTGTCTTTATTAAAACACAAAAAATGAGTTAACAATGTATGTGTTTCATCAAAAACATGTAGAAGAAACTTTAACTTCGAGTTCAGTCACTCAGATTTTTTGAGTTAGCACTTCAATATCTAACTCTCAGAATCCTTTCCAACTGGTAATTCTGCTTCCAATTAAAAATTTTGTCCTAAATATCAAATGTCTTTGACGTGAGGGTAGAGAATGGAGAAATTTTCCAACTGTGCATTTTACTTACTTGAAATCGGATTTGTTTCTTAGTTGATTATATTTTGTGATATGTAAATTGTGGTTTATAAGCTAGACACTGGGCATTTCTTAAGTTCTTTTGTTAAATTGCATTTTTCTATGTTTTAACTACAATAGATTTGGCTTTTTCTGGGTAACTTAAGGATTGCTGAATTACTTACCTATATAAAACAAGAGTTCTATTTTAGCACAAAAACATTTTATATGATGTATTGACTCCCTGCTTGCTTTCACCCACAACGTCCCCTCTCATTTCTGCTCCTTTTCGTTGGTACAGTTGGTTGTTGAAGGAAACGTGTCTTACTGTTTCTCATACAATACGAGTGAAGTACTGCCTGCAGCCACGTGGGGCGCACCTCTGCACTCATGCCGCGAGCAGCGCCATTGTCTCTGCCCCGGGCCGGCGGGCGCCTGTGCGAGTTTCCCTGTAACATCTGCCAGCAGCCCTGCCTAAAACCCCCTCCCATCCCCCTCCTCAGAAGGCCTACTGCCTGTTGGCCAGTACCAAACGCTTTATTCTGGACTGGCTGTAGCTTACAAAAGTCCCCATGAGACGATCTGCAGTGAGTCGGTCAGCTTGCTCTGAAAGCCAGCGGGCACTGCTTAGGGGCCTTTGTGAGCTGGGTATGTGTGTGTGGGGGGGGGAGGGAGGTCTCCATCCGTATCGTCACCCTGTCGGACCCAAGCGGGACTGGAGACCCTCGTTTCTTCCATCCTGACCGTCCCAGGTTCCCACCATCTGCCTTGTCACTGCCTCGGGCTTTGATTGATAGCCCCGACTTAGGCACCTGCGCACGGACAGGCGCCCTTCCCTCCTCTGGTAATGAATGGCAAGCTGTGTTTCACAAAGGCCGCTTTGAGGAACAGCACCTGTAGACGTGGAGTCATGGCGTCCTCCCTCCCCTTCGTTTATTTCAAAGACATTGCCCTCCTGTCTGATACCGATGGTTGGGGGGAGGTCTTGTTCTGGGGAACCTTGAGGATGGACAGATTCAAGACCCGCGCCTGGGACGGACCACGCCTTCCTCACCTGGGGACATTTTTTTCTTAGCTGAAGTTACATCACCATCAGTATGGTAAGATAGTCACCAGATTCTTGGCAAAGGATAAAGCCCTTCCAGAAATCTGTCTGCCTGGACTGGCCTTCGCTATCTGCAACACTGTAGCCAGAGCTAGACATTGTCAGTCTGGGTGCCTGGAAGTGGTCCTGTTTTCTCTCTCCATGCTTGTGGTCCCCTCAGTATCTGCTTCCTAGTGCATGTGTGAGATAGCTCCTCGGTTACCTGCCCTATGTGTGGCACGCCACCATCCGTCACCGTCTTTTATGGTTATTTTTGGAGCAGCTCCGCCAATTTTCTCTGTTGGTAAATTGCTGATATAAACCTCGATTAAAAAAAAAAAAAAGACATGCACAAAGATACCGATGTCCCTGTGCTGTATTTCTCCCCAGGTTACAAGCTGTATTCTCTTTGTCAAGCTGTTAAGACACCAGGAGGTGACTCATTTGACTTTGGGGGAAACTCACACAGAAGCCGAGTTCTAGAAACGGGAAGAGGGGCCTGCCAGCCAGCATTGCTGCTGATTGGGAAGGTGGCTGAACTACAGCTCACTGCACAGGTTTGGGGTTTTGGAAACTTTGTGCCTCGTGTCTGGCATGTTGCAACAGAGTGGAAAGCACAGGCGGTGTGGCTTCAAGCCATGCTCCCCTCCCCCGCCTACTCAAGGTCAATCTGATTACCCCACCCCCACCCCCTGGTAGGCAGACCCCTTGCTGCCTTTCCCTGCTCCCCTGGGATGTTCTGAGAGACACCCCCCCCCCCCATGGAGCACGGCACTTCACACACGAGGAGAGGAAACCGAGGAGGTGGTGGTCCTCAAGCCACTGCTGCCCACAGGTACTTCCGTTCCTTGAACTGGACAGGAAGTACACTGTCTCTTGCTAGTTCAGGGTAGAAAGAAGTCACTATCAGTCCACGTTGCCATGTCGATTTGAGAACCACCTGGCAGAGAAGTCAGCAGGAGGCCCCACGATCAGCTCCACGGGCGGGCGGAAGGTGGCTGCGGGAGGGAGCCCTCACTGGGAGGTGCAGCTGACCGAGAGCTGCAGAGGTCAGGCCATTCCCTCACTCGGGAAGGTGGGGACAGAGTTGGTGGGTCAGCTCCCAGGTGCTCACTGGGCGCCCTCGGTGTTCCCCAGTGTTCTCACACAGAGGGTAGAGGGGGGGATCTTGCAGGATCACTCCGGCCAGAACAAGACGAATCCGTGTGATGTGGTGGGCAGGGAGGAAAGGCTGCCCGTCTGTGTCCTGTCCCTCTCCCGTGTGGCGCTGTGGATAGCTGTGTTCATCTTGCCTTTCGGCCGAGGTGTCCAGGCCCCGAGACCCCCCCCCCCCTTCCCCAGTTTCCCCAGGTGCACCGAATTGAAGGAGGGTACTTCAGGAAGCAGAAGCCCGGCTTTCCCTGGGCTCTCCGACCCGTTGATACTTGGGATGGGCAGGGGTCAGTAAACCTTTTCCTCTCCAAATCCAGCAGGCTGGCTATTTGCCGAGACGAAGCCCTGAGCCTTGACTTTGCGGTCACAGACTCAGCTGTAGCCCTGCGTGCCTGAATGAGGGCCAAGAGGCCAAGTTTGTTTAGTGATGTAAGTGGATGGGTCTGAGATACAGATGGGATGCGGACGGCTGAGGCTGGGAGACACAGCGAGGAAACACCAAACATTGGCCTTCCAACAACTGGGCTGCACACTGTAACGTTTTAACCATCATATCAGGGTAAAATGCCCATTTCTTCACCTGCTCTTGGAGGTGCTGTCTTGATTGGAGAGCCTGCAGGCCTTGTCTCTGCCCCCACGTAGTAAGTGGAGTCAGTTTGGGAATTAGACCAGCCGCCCCGGCTTCCTCCTCGGGTGGCAACGCCTAGGAAACTTCCGTGCACAGTGTCGACCATGCTGATACACACCCCATGGGAGTTTTCTTAAGATTTAATAAGTGTTAATGTACAACAGATTTAGATCATCATGCAACTCACACAGTATTCACTCAAGGCAGATTCGCTTTTTAAAAAAAATTATTTAAGAGACAGAGAGAGAGAGAAAGAGAATCTTCCACCTGCTGGTTTGCTCCCCAAATGGTGGCAATGGCTGGAGCTGGACCAGGCTGAAGCCAGGACCCAGGAACTCTATCCAGAGCTCCCATGTGAGTGGCAGGGGCCCAAACACTTGGGCCACCTTCTGCTGTTTGGCACAGATGGGATACCAATGTTGCAGCCCAACACCACCACCCATTTTTTTTTAAGACTCACTACTAATATTTCAAACTGTAGATTCACAACAGCATATTTTATTTGTTATTTTGAGAGAGAGAACTCCCATCTGCTGGTTTGTGCCCCACAAAGCCAGGAGCCAGGAACTCCAATCCAGGTCTCCCAGGTGGGTGGCAGAGACTCGAGTACCTGAGCCATCACCTGCTGCCTCCTGAGTGCTTTAGCAGGAAGCCGGGTCCGGGAAGAGGCGGGGCTGTGTCCGGGCACTCCCCTATGGGGACGCAGGCTGTGACTTAACCCACTGCACTGCAACACCCTGTCGCTGCCTTTATGGAACCAACGCAAGCACTGCACATGGAGGGGACCCCAACGTCCATCATCAGGCTTCAGAATTGAAGGTTCAAGCCCTTAGCCCAGCACCAGCATGGGGGCGAGAACCAGTCATGAACGCGAGTTGTGTGGGGCTGCATCCAAGGAAGCATTTTCCTGTGCCTCTTGGTTCAGGCTGCAGCCCTCTTTTTAAAACGTCTGCTGGCTAGAACATGAATGCAGTGGAGAATCCAGCGCTGAAAATTCTAGGGCAATCAGCGAAAGGAGAGAAACCGAACCCCTGCCAAGTTCATGTAAAGAAAAAGTTTAGGCTGATGCCGCAGCTCAATAGGTTAATCCTCCGCCTGCGGTGCTGGCACCCCAAGTTCTAGTCCCGGTCTGGCTGCTGGATTCTGTCCCGGTTGCCCCTCTTCCAGGCCAGCTCTCTGCTGTGGCTCCAGGGAGTGTAGTGGAGGATGGCCCAAGTGCTTGGGCCCTGCACCCCATGGGAGACCAGGAGGAAGCACCTGGCTCCTGCCTTCGGATCAGCGCAACGTGCCAGCCGTAGCAGCCACTTGGGGGTGAACCAGCAGAAAAAGGAAGACCTTTCTGTCTCTCTCTCACCATCTAACTCTGCCTGTCAAAAAAAAAAAAAAAAAAAAGTCTAAATCAGAAAGGAAAACGCTTTGATTCCCAGAAAGCAAGGCAAGAGGTGAGAAATATTTAGCTTCTGTTCACTGGACAAGGCAGAACAGGGGCTGGCCTTTGGTTAAGACGCCACTGGGGATGCCCACATCCCCTCTCCGGGGGCCTGGGTTTCCCTCCTGCCCCCATCTGCCCATCCAGCTTCCTGCTCATGTGCACCCTGGGAGGCAACTATGCCCCTGCCACCCATGTGGGAAACCCAGAAGGAGTTCCAGGCTCCTGGCTTTGGCCTGGCCCAGCCCTGGCTGTTGTGTGCATTCGGAGGATCAACCAGGCGATGGGAGATCTCTCTGCGTCTATCTCTGTTTCTGTCTTTGTCCATTTTTCAAAGAAGAAACCCATGGTGTGGGGGGGGGCGTGGAGGGGGCAAGAGGACATGCTGAGACCCCCAGGGGAGCTGGGCACGAGCACCACTCAGAAGTTCAGCGGTGGTTCTCCTCTGATGGCCGGGATGGTCTTTTACACACCTACACTGCTGATGCGGTCATTCAACCTCAAGAACCGGCAGGTGAGGGTGCTTGTGCACCCTGTGCACACCTGCTCCCTCCCGCTTAGAGGGTGGGCTTCAAGGCAGCCTCCTGTACGGAGAGCTCACCCACTCCACACCCCGTGGCTCCCACTTCGTCCACCACAGATTCCAGGGGCACCTACTCAACGCCAGGTGTGCACCAGCAGGGGCAAGATCTGTCTCTCGCCCCCCCCCCCCCTTTAACGCTCTGCCTTTCAAATAAATAAATAAAACCAAGACCTGGACTTGAGACTTGGCCCCTTGCTAACTTGTTGTGTACCTGCCCCAGGTGCTGAAGCTATCAAAATCCCTGCTTTTCTCCTTCCAGGCTGTGGACGAAGCGATTTTTTGCAGCGCCCAGCTTGGCGTTGCCATTAAGATTCCGCCTTCTGGGGACTTCACCGTCTGGGTTGGAATTGCGGCTCTGAACTGCCTTGGACAAGTTAGTTCATCTTATGCAGAATGGGGGCACCCCTAGCCCACAGCCTTGTTGGGACCATGAGCACGCTCAGCTAGGCGCCTGGCCTGGGGCGCCTGCTGCCCGCACTCCAGGTCTTTTTGCACTCCCTGGTGGTTTTCCAGGAAGCACCGGCATTCATTCGCGCAGCACTTCCCTTCCAGAGGCCAGGGGGAGCAGGCATCCGGGTACTTTACACGCGCCCAGC